>NC_066884.1:19854201-20161701 GCF_022985175.1 Labeo rohita | reverse complement strand
CAACTTGACTTGGCTCATGAAGAACAACCGTGGCTTGGCTCATGGACGACAGCAGCAACTTGACTTGGCTCATGAAGAACAACCGTGGCTTGGCTCATGGACGACAGCAGCAACTTGACTTGGCTCATGAAGATCAACTATGGCTTGGCTCAGGGAAGACAGCAGCAATTTGACTTGACTCGTGGAGAACAGCTGTATCTTGGCTTGGCTCGTGGAGAACAGCTGTATCTTGACTGGACTCGAAAACTTTGAAGCTTGACTTGATACTGGAGGATCAGGCATCACTTGATTTGCCTTGGGTGTGGCAGAGATGATGGGATGAGATGCGGATGAGATGATTTTGGCTTGATGAGGCTCAGGCGTGGCGGCCATCTTGTGAACAGGCTTGGGGATGGCGGCCATCTTGTGAACAGGCTTGGGGATGGCGGCCATCTTGTGAGCTGGTTGTAGGAGGGCGGCCATGACAGATGCAGACTCTGGACGGGCAGGCGTGGCGTGAGCAGGCCCTGGAGCGGCAGGCATGGCGTGAGAAAGCTGAGGCTTTGGTGGACATGAGTTGAGCAGGCTTTGGCTTTGCAGGTGTGACGTGAACAGGCTTGGGCTTGGCAGGCTTGGCAGGCTTGGCATAAGAGGGCTCTGGCTTGGCAGGCATGACTCTAGCAGACTTTGGCTTGACAGGCTTGGTGTGAGGGGGGCTCTGGCGTGATTGTGACAATACCAGACATGACATGTACGTTCCTTGGTGTGGCAGATACTGGAGGAGGGCAAGGTTGATCATCAGCCATCCCCACAGTGAATGCCGAGCCACTTAGAAGCAACGCAAAGTCAATATAATGTACCAGAGACCAGTGGCGGTGATGACCTGGCATTTTATGTGATATGTTTTTATCCAAACCAAAAAAGAAAATGTCCTTAAGAAAGCTATCCTTGAAGTCCACCAAGTGACACAGTTCGCAGAAACCCATAACATATTGCTCAATGGGCCGGTTACCTTGGCGGAGTTGAATGAGGCGTGATGCTGGATCCATGGTAGATCTGTGTACAAAAGCCGCTGGATCTTTGGTAGGCGAAGTATTCTGTAAAGCGGACTTGTGGGAAGCGTGTAAGATCCAAGTGCGAGCTTTATTATACAGATCGTAGTCAGACAGGCAGGGTCAATCTCCAAACAGACAGTGTAGCGAAGGCAAAACAATACCGTAATCCTAAAAACAGGCAGAACGTCAAAAAAACAGAGAGAGCAGTCCAAAGTGACAAATGAACAAGGCAAAAACTATGGCAAAAACTATGGCAAAAACTATGCGATGAACTAGACAGAACTACGGTAAGAAACAAGGTAAAACAATGATGATGAAACAAAACCATGGCAAAAACAAGGCAATGAAATAGGATAAACGCTTAGTAGAGTCCACACAGCAAAACAATACTTCACAGCTTCCTGTTTGAAAATGGCCTCCTTTTATTGCCACCAAACAGGAAGTAGCCAACGAAGCAGCAGAAGGAGCAGCAACAGTCAGTCAGTGGTTGAGGGCTCCCTCTGCTGGCGTGGCGTTACAGTGGTATACAAAAGGTAAGTCCAACTGCGTTAACTAAAGAATTGAGGAAAATAGCTGGAGAGATTAAGCTTGCAAGAGTGTTAAAAAATGGAGATTTGATGATAGTTGTAACAATGAAGAGCAAAAGAGGAAAGTGATGGGAATCAAAGTAATGTGTAAGAGGGAAGTGGTGAGTAGCAAAACTGGAGGACAGAGGCAGTGGCTTAGTGGAGTAATAACTGGAGTGCCATTAGCTGTGTCTATGGAAGAGCTTAAAAACAGCATATACAGAGGGCAAACAGTTGGTGCTAGGAGACTGTATATGACTAGAGAAGGGAATAGAATGGAGAGTCTTTCAGTTGAACTTAGATTTGATGGTGATGTTCTGCCAGATAAGGTCAAACTTGGATTTATCAGTTACACAGTTAGGCCTTTCGTGCCTCTTCTAAGATGCTATAATTGTCAAAAGTATGGGCATGTGGCTACAGTGTGTAAGTCTAGGAAAAGATGCACAAAAGGTTTTATTGAAGTACAGAATTAAAAAGCTAAGAAGAACATAACATGTGCAGAAGCTGTTAAAGTGGTTGATGCAAGGAATAAAGAGAAAGGAAAAGACTTGCACAAGGAGAACAGAAAAGAGGCTACTTAAGCAGTGGAAGGAAGGATCAAAGAGGATTCAATGATTGTGAGCAAAGTACATTTTTTGTTATTCATACACTGTAAAAAAATTCCTGTAGATTTTACAGCATTATACTGGCAGCAGGGTTGCCAGAGCGTTACTGTAATTTTTACAGCAGTGCTGCTGTAATTTAAATTTACAGCATTATCCTGTATTATTATTAAAGTAAACTACTTTATTTTTGTGTATTCTATATATGCAGTATACATTTTCCAGATTGCTGAATATTAATGACTGGCAATTTAAACAATTCATTAACTGCATAAACTTTAAACAATATTTAACTGCATAAAGTGTTGTATAGTGTGAAACTTGTGCGCCTAATATTTAAAAAAAATAAAAATAATTTGACACATCTTAATCTTGAAAAACAGATCAAATTTTATTTAACATATGACTCTCAAATTTGCATGAAAGAAATGTCATAGAGCAGTGCATTTAGTATTATTTTGAATTCCAAAATAAATATTTACTTGAAACATATATTACCCTTAACTTTAAGTTTAACCAACACTGAGCCAAAGTTTTACTAACATCAAGTTAACCAACATGCTCATAATTAAATTGTTCCAAATACCACAATGACAGTGATGAATTTTCACAACATTGCAAAACAACAAGGTCCCAAGTGAGTCCAACAAAACTTCTGATCAAAAAAGGAGAACAGATCAGGTCCAGACGCTGTCCCATCCCAGGATGCAAAGAGTGGCTAAAAATATTGAAAAAGAACAAAGAGGAAAATACATTAGATATTTTTTATAAAACAATGATACGGTCAGATACAGACAGAGGGATGACAGATACAGTCAAAGACAGATAGAGTGATGATTGTTATAATTAGATACAGATAAACTGCCATTAAAATGTTTGGGAGATCAGTATGATTTTTAATGTTCTTTAAAAATATATATATATATATATATATGCTCATCAACCCTGCATTCATTTAAACCAAAATACAAGAAAAAACTGTAATATTGTGAAATATTATTTCAATTTAAAATACGTTTTCTTATTTACTATACTTTAAAATATAATTTATTTCTGTGATGCAAAACTGAATTTTCAGCATCATTACACCAGTGTTACGTGATCTGTCAGAGATCATTCTCATTTAGTTTCAATTGTCAATGTTGTCAATGTCTTTGTCAATGCTGTCAGTGTATGTTTTGGAGCCTGTGATAAGAGACAATAAGAGAATTAGCAAGTTATTAAAGGTACTCGCACGCCTCGCTGCTTACGTTAACCGCTTTAACAGCACCGTTCAGAGTTTACGTGACATACACTGATCCTCCGTGACCGGGATGACCCTGAGTTGCGAGCCTTTAGGAACGTCACGCGTTTCATTTCGGCGCCGTGTTAACAGATGACTGCCTGTGCAAATTTGATTTACATCATAAAATAATAACGAGAAGTGTGCTGAACAACACAACGTTACCGTGAATTACAACTGTTGTCAGTGAAGCGTGTTATTCTTAACGTAGGAACCCAGAGACTTTCCCCCTATAGCCGCTATAAGGCCGAGGAACGTGTGAAATCCTCCCGCGACCGTGCTGCTTAAACCCAGTAGACGTCTCCCTCGCGACAACTTAGACAACTTAATGTACTACTGCAGTTACCAAACATGAAAAAACTGAAATACGTCACTTACCACAGTTACGAATCCTTCTTGCCGCTCCCGAATGTCGACCGTTGAAGAAAAGCCGGCCTCTGTAGATTTGAAATGTACAGCATTATGCTGTAGGTTTGAGGCAAACCACCACGTGACCCCAGAGTGCTTTGCGGTTTACAGCAATATGCTGTATTATAAGAAATACAGCCCACTGCTGTAAAATATTGCTGTAATTTTTACAGCAATTCGTTACAGTGTAGCAGAGGTAGTAAATTGCACCACTCAGACAGAAAAGAAAGCAATAAGATTCAAATTATAGTCAGAGCAGCAGAGAGATTCTTATGAATAAAGGATATGTCATGGATAAAGATCAGGGATGGGCTGGTGAATGAATCCCAGTCAAGTCAGGAAGCTTGGTTTGGATAGGTGGGACGATTTCAATTTTACAATGGAATGCCAGAAGTCTTGTGGCCAATGGATTGGAATTTAAAAGTGTTATTAGTACGTTGGAAATTAAACCTGATCTGATATGTGTACAAGAGTCGTGGCTTAAACCCAAGTTTGATTTTGTTATAAAAGGATATGTTGGTGAGAGAAGAGATCGTGGGGAGGGTAATGGTGGAGGGTGTATTACATTGATTAAGGAAGATATACGATATAGAATGTTAGGCAAAGGAATAACAAAAGAATATGTGGTAGTGGAAGTGTGGGTGAATGGATTAAATTATGTAATAACAAACTTTTATAATCCATGTAAGAAATTAATGTTGAATGAACTAGAACAAATAGAGGGTCAAAATGAAGATAGGGTGATTTGGTGTGGGGATTTTAATGCACAGAGTATGTTATGGGGAGGTTTAGTGACAGATGGTGATGGACTGGTGGTGGAAGATTTGATAGACAGGAGGAATTTGGTATGTTTAAATGATGGGAGTAATACAAGGATAAATGTGGCAACCGGTAAAGAGTCAGTGCTTGATCTAACAATGGCGTCTGATTCAATTGCAAAGAGTACTGAATGGGAAATAATGAGACAAGATACTATTGGGAGTGATCATTATCCTTTAATGATAACGGTAAGAGTAAATGCAAGAAGAAATGGTATAAGTAAAGGAGGTTCTGGTAATTGGAAGTATGACAAAGCGAGTTGAGTGAAGAGGGATTAAAGAATATTATAATAGAATCAGACAGGTAAGTAGAGATTATTAGTGAAGAAATAGTACAAGCAATACAAACTGCAGCAAATAAGTATATAGCGAAGAGTTTAGGAGGAAGAAAGAACAAGATAGTTCCATGGTGGAATGAAGAATGTACAAGTGCTATAAGAAAGAAAAGGAAAGCATATAGGAGAGTCAGGAAAACCCATAATATTCAAGATTTAATAGACAATAAACAAGCAAAAAGTAGGTATTCAAATTGCTTTGTTTTATAATGATTTTTTTAAAATAATGATAACATAATTTAAAAAATGTGTTTTTTTTATTCATTCTCATAATAATTAGATTGTGAGCTAATACTGATGCCGTTTAATTTGCATCACTGTACTGACAGTATCTCTGCTTACACTTTTGTTTTTGTTACAGAAAGCTACGGACCTGAAAGCTGTGGACAGTATATTTAAGCTTCTGGATACAAATAAAGATGGCATTGTGGACTTTAAGGAGTACATCGAATTTCTTGCCTCCATCACTTTGCTTTGCTATGTTAAAAAATAACATTATCCTTACAGAAAGGGTTTATCTGTAAAGCTATGGTATGTCAGAAACCAAGAATAAAGGTTTTTTATGTTTTGAATTAAATCTGTATTCTTACAATATGTGGGTGTGAGTGCTCATATCTGTAAATGAGTTTTATGGTGTTGGTAGCTGCAGCTTACATACACATGAATGTAATGCCTTAAATGTTCACCTATACCACCAACACTCCTAACATAATGCTGACATACAATGAATTGTCACATGACACAGATTACAGTAACTCATACTATATACTGTGCATATATGGCCTGCAGGAAACTTGAAAACAATACCACACCATTACCATATATACCATACAATACAATAGCACATATATGAAGACAATAAACACACGTTTGCTGACAATTGATCTGTTTTTCTGCTTATGCAATCTCATAATACAATATTAAACGACTCAACCTTTATAACAGTATAGAATACTATAAAAATACATCTTCTGCTTCAGTATATGATTAGAAGGCACATCAGATCACAACAACAGTTACTGTCCCTCCATTCTAATATTAAGCTAGTGAAGGATTACAAATTTAAGAATCTGTTTAAAATATGCCAATCCTATGCATATTTGTTATAGGTTCCAATATAACAACATGAACTGAAAAAGTTATGTATATCGTGACAGTCAGACGACTTTTTGAAGACTGCAGTGCCAAGCAGCGAGTAACTGAATAAAGAGAAACTTCTGCTTCAAGATATCCAAAAACGTCTCCTGGTCTCTAAGAAAAAATTCACAACACTAGCACCAAAGTTTGGCTAACTGCTAGTTGGTAAGACTAATCCTTAAGACACAGTCTTAACATATTGGGTGTGTTTATGCAGCTGGTCTGGTGTAATTTAGCATGTGTAGCTAGAGGACACAAACGTAAACCATTAAGTAATAAAACCTCACAATGGATTTATGTCATTAATCATAAAAAGATGCCACGAGTATAAAAGTTGAGTTGCAATCACAATGGAGCAAGTTTAAGAGTGCAGGGTTATTCTGTTTCCTTCAGTGATATCTAATGAACTGTAACATTGCTTCAGTCTCACTTTTAACACATGCATACTGAGCCGTGGTCATTAATTAACTCATCTGAGCTGACACATGTAGTGCCTTCATACATAAAACCAAGAAAAAACTGGAATATACTGTAAAACCTAACAGTCAAATTTACTAAATGAAGCAATTTAATTTCACTGAAATATTACTGAAAATTCAATGCACTTCATAGAAAAAAGTCAATGATACTCCACAAGAGAAAATAATGGCTGAATTTATAAAAATGACCCTTTCAGAAGTTTACATACACTTGATTCTTAAAACTGTGTTGTTACCTGAATGATCCACAGCTGTGTTTTTCAAGTTTTCAAGTATTTTGTTTTTCAGCATTTTTATGTATTTGCAACAATGACTGTATGATTTTGAGATCCATCTTTTCACACTGAGGACAACTGAGGGACTCATATGCAACACAGAAGGTTCAAATGCTCATTGATACTTCAGAAGGAAACACAATGCATTAAGAGCCGGGGGTGAAAACTTTTCTGAATTTGAAGATCAAGCTAAATTGAACTTATTTTGTCTTCTGGTATACATGCAAGTGTCATCTGTAGCTTCCGAAGGGCAGTACTAAATGAAAAAAAAAAAAAAAAAAATATATATATATATATGCAAAATAAGAAAAATGTACATTTCTTCATTCTGTTCAAAAGGTTATGCCCCTGTCTCTTAATGCATCAATTTTCCTTCTGGAGCATCAGTGAGCAACTGAACACCTCCTGTAATAGTTGCATATGAGTCCCTCAGTTAACCTCCGTGTAAAAAGATGAATCTCAAAATCATACAGTCAATGTTGGAAAGGGTTCAAATACACAAAAATGCTGAAAAACCAAAGAATTTGTGGGACCTGATGGACAAATATGTGACTCATGAACAACTATCACTAAACAAAAAACAAAAACACGGCTGTGGATCATTCAGGTAACAACACAGTATTAAGAATCAAGTGGATGTAAACTTTTTAATGGGATCATTCTCTTGTGGACTATATAACATCTTTTATGTAAAATATCTTATTCAGGTCAGTACTAAATGAAAAAAATAACATGCATTTTGTATGATCCCTCTTATTTTGGTTAAAAAAAAAAAATTAGCAAAATCGGTATTGGAATAAAGTTTTTAATGTGCTGAGCTAAAATTGTAACAATATGTGGGTGTGAGTGTTCTTGTCTGTAAATTTGTGTTCATGGTATTTGTGGCTACTTTTACTTTTCTAGTTGAAAATTAGATTAGTGAGTCTGTGAGTGATCAGTGACGCTGCATTCACGCCATATCGTAATTACCGTAATTTCAAGATGACAACATGTGACGTTCTACTCGGAGCTGTTCACGTCCTGAGACTCGGAATTATGCTTTTCTATGGCAACACTATCAACGCCTAAACAGAGCCTGGTCAGGCGGTACAGCGGTCATGTGGTAAAAGTCTTAGCTCTCACAAATTGTAATTACGAGTTCTACGAGGACGTGAATGCTTTTTACAAGTTGGAATCTCGTAATTACGGGAATTTCGATATGGCGTGAACGCACCTTGAGTTGTAAATATGACTAAAGGAAAATAATATTTTCAAGTAAATGTCTCCATCTTGTGGTGGGCCTCATAATGGATTTTTTGGACAAACAGAATTAAGTTAAATTTATCTCACGTGTTGTTTTTATAGTATACACATCGATTCAAAACAGAATCTAATCTAAAATCAGGTTTAGAGTGTATTGCTCCAGCTTTGTGAATCTGAAATTTACTCAGTAGACAAAATAAAAATAAACAGAAGGACCATCATGTGAATGAATATTCAAACATCCTTCTGCAATCTCCACGAATTACAAGTTAAAACATGAAAAAATAACACGATCGACTCGTTTCTGTCCAATGATAACTGCCTGGTTATTCTTCCATTTTACAAAACGAGCAACCATGCAAACATACTGGCTGTTAGTCATCCGCACTACATTTCCCATGGTGCACTGCTTTGTTGTTACGTGACAGAAGTAACTTTCAAGGCACGCAAACGCAGCAGTGTCTCGTGATGGGGGCGGTTTGGCGTCAGTCTTTCCCGTCTGGAGTCTGACGCACTCCGCCAGCCAATAAGCTCATGTAGCACTTCGGCGCCCGAGCCCGCTGTGGAGGCAGGATTTCTTCAGATAAAGATGGCAGATGTTGTCGAAGGAGACGGCACTCGCTCCGCTGGTCCTTCCACGCTTCACTCGGCGGCTCGCAACGGCTCCGGCATGAGCTCGGGAACGGGCGCCGGCGGCCTCGTCGCGACCACGGTCACCTCCGGGCCTCGGCTGGTCCGCATCGTCAAGTCGGACTCGGGCTATGGCTTCAATGTCCGCGGGCAAGTAAGCGAAGGAGGGCAACTGAGGAGCATCAACGGCGAACTTTATGCCCCGCTGCAGCACGTCAGCGCCGTGTTACCGGGCGGCGCGGCAGACCGAGCCGGAATCTCAAAGGGCGACCGTATTCTGGAAGTGTAAGTTTATATGTAACGTTAAATGATCTATGGACTACATCAAGAGGTGCTTAGCAGCGCTGCCCACCTTCACCCTCATCCCTTGATAGACAGAAAGCGGCCAGTTTGCTCTTAAACACTACAGGCGAAAGTCAACAGTGCATTTCAGGTTTCTGAAGAGAGAAATGACGCTGTAATCCAGTGCAGCTGCTAACGTGGCTAATAAGTGGGTTGATGTATATTGGAGTGAGAAGCTGAAAGTTAGCCAGCCTTGTCACTGCAGCACTGCATGTTTTCAGTCACGAAAAATACGGTACGTTAATAAAAGTGTACGCAATTTAATAAAGCTTCCATAAGACACATTTGTCCAGGAGTGCAGAAGGCACTTGTTTACAGCAGGATTTGATATTCTGAGCACACCCAGGCTTGTCATTCAGACATCTAGTCTTCCAATCATCCTATATTCTTTAGGTTTAAGGAAATGTCTTTTTTTTAGAAGCTGTCTTCATAAATTCAAGGGCATCTGACAGAACTGACTTTGTTTACACAATTTTTGGCCTCGCTGATCTTAAAGAGATGACCAAAAAAATACAAATTATGTCATCCTCTCTCAACCGTCATGTTGTTCCAAACCTGACTTTTTTTGTAGACCACAAAAAAAGCATCTTAGCCTAGATTTCGCTTTCCTTGTATGTAAAAAAAGATGAGTTAAAAGTGAATAGAGACTGTTGTATTTACTCTAGAAAGAAGTCACATACGTTTTGAACAACGTGATGGTGAGTAAATGATGACACGCTTTTTCATTTCTGGCTGAGCTATCCCTTTAACATCTCTTTGCACACAGTGTCTCTGCCTGTCATATGCATCGGTGTATGTCTCTGCGTGAATGGCTGCTTCATTTCCACTAGATAAAGGAGGTTTGTGTTTGGACGCGTTTGTCTTCATTGCAGATTCAGGTCACATACGGCACCGTGAACAGACGAGCTCTCTCATTCCCTCTCATCTTGCTGTAGCTGACTGCGCACTGTTCTGAGCGAAATCGAAATAAACCGCACTGGACAATTGTGCAAACAATAGCACACACCTTCTGAATGATCGCCACGTCCTTTTCGTAAGCGTGCTGATCTCGAACATTTGCAGCATGATTATGTAACTGCAGACTTGTTGTCCCTGAACTACGTTAGGTGATATCTATTAGGAGGAGCATCTGGGTTATATTTGGTTTGCGATGTATTATTTGACATTATTGTGTCTCTCGAATCTTCACTGGACCGGTTCCGGTTGCATGTTAATATTCACAGGGCACCTCATTGATGCTGGCGTTGGTTGCTATGGTGACAAGTGGTTTCCGTGGCGCTGAAGGCGGCAGAGCTCAGCATCAGCATCAGTCAGTGTAAACTCAGGACAGAGAGGGGGGGCAAAGCAATGCTCATTCGTCTTATAATCACCAACTCTTTCTGTTTTGTGGATGCTCCTTAAACAGAACAGGCTGGTTAAAAATATCAATTTTCTCATTAATTGTTGTCTTCAGTTGATCAATCCTGATATTGATTTTTAAAGTGTAAAGAGCAAACCTTTACACTATGCTTATTTTCGATGGCTGCATGTAAAAGTACAGTGCTGCCGAGTTCTCTGCCTTCTGCTGATCTAATTTACTCAACTGTACAGTTTGGGTCTGGTTGTTATATTTTTAAAAGATCAGTTTTGTAATGTATATAGTTAGTTCTGCATTTAATGGGATGCAACAAAATGACTGAACCTCAAAATATTGGCAAACAACATATTTATATTGAGTCTTCCTTGTATCTACTATGCATAAATAAATATACAACGTGACCAGTGCAGTTGATTCACAAGCAAATGACTCTATTGAATAGTTTAGGATGACAAGTTACCCATTTGAATCAGTTGGAAACTCTATCCTGCATTAGGGGTGGGCGATATACCGGTAGACACGATTAACCGGTAGAAATTTGTCTAGCATTAGAGATTTCAACTGTCGTCTTGGTTACATGCTCGTGTAACATCGTTGTGCTCCGTGGTCACGAAAATGTTTGCACACGTTTTTAAGCACTACCATTTAAAAACGAGTGATTTTAAAGGGATAGTTCATCCAAAAAATGAAAAATTAGCCCATTATTTACTCGCCTTCCAGGCATCCTAGTTGTATATGACTTCCTTCTTTCAGATAAATCCAGCTGGAGCTATATTAAAAATTATCCTGGCGCTTCCAAGTTTTAGAATGGCAATGGGCGGGTGTTTCTCTTCATCAGTCTGAAACAAGTCCAATAAAGTGCATCCATCCATAATAAAACACATGGCTTCATGGGGTAAATAAAGGCATCCTGTAGCAAATGGTTGCATTTTTGTAGGAAAAATATCCATATTCAAATGTAAGAATCACTTTAATCTAGCTTGCTTAATCTATCTTGTGCCAAAATGCCCCACTTCCAGAACTAAAATTTACAGATAATTTACTCATCCCCTTGTCATCCAAGATGTTCATGTTTTTCTTTTGTCACTCATAAAGAAAAAAAATTTGGGAATGTTCTCCTGACTTCAGTGGTGCCTGTGAGTTCGAACTTCCAAAATGCAGTTTAAATGCAGCTTCAAAGGGCTCTAATCGATCCCAGCTGATGAAGAAGGGTCTTATCTAGCGAAACGCTAGGTTCATCTCTGAAAATAAAAAATTACATTTTAAATACCTTTTAACCTCAAATGCTCATCTTGTCTGGCTCTGCGATGCGCATGCAAACTGCGCATGTCGAAAAACCTTGGATCTCCTCCAACTTTAAAATCGTCCTACATTGCTGTTTTACTTTTTTTTTTTGTAAAGGATATTTGACCCTTCTTTTTGCGTTCACTTAAGAGTGGTTAGTGCTTCTGCAGCGATGTAGAACGATTTTGAAGTTGGAGTAGAAAGTGAGATAGGAGTTTTTTGACATACCCTAACTGTATTGACCCCGAGCGCACAGAGTTCATGCAGAGCTAGACAAGACGAGCATTTGAGGTCAAAAATGTATATAAATTGTACTTTTTTTTTTTTTTTTTTTTTTTTTTTCTTCTTCTTTTCTTCTTTCAAGCTGCATTTAAACTGCGTTTTGGAAGTTCAAACTTGCAGGCACCATTGAAGTCCACTATATGGAGAAAAATTCTGTTTCCCTCAAAAAACATAATTTCTTTACAACTGAAGAAAGAAAGACATGAACATCTTGGATGACAAGGGGGTTAGTAAATTGTCTGTAGATTTTTGTTCTGGAAGTGAATTTCTCATTTAATCGCTGACTGTTTACGAGGGCTGGAAAACGATTCCAAAAAGAAACGATTCCGAGGCGTTGGGAATCGAGAGAGGTTAGAATCGATCCCATCAAGGGGAATCGACTCCCCACTCAGAGCCGTTTTCAGTTCAACAAAGTTTATCTGTGGGCGTCTCTCAAATGAAAGGCTTCATCATACGAAGGCTACATATCTTGGCTGCTGTCATCAAACATCGCTGAATGTTGATTCACGAAAATATACTAAATAAAAAAAGAGTCGGTACTGAGCTCGTCTGTGCTTGAGGATACGCTAATAGTGATTAGAAGTCTGATTCGTTTCCACGAAGAGGTTCTTTCGGATAGATCGTTTTAATGAACCAGTTCAAAAACAATTCAGACGTTATTTTATGGTGGAACTGGCTTATATTGTCCATGGTTTTAAGTGCTGCAGGACAGAATAGATCATGACATGGTCTTGATCCTATTTCCATCTTAAATAAAATGCTATTTTTTAACCTATCAGCCAATGATAATTCTAAAAGAAAATGCCGAGAACACGGATCAGTGGCCACATCGTATTGACAGATAAACCACAAGCTCTTGTATCAGTGTTGTTGTTAATGTTCTGGTTATGTTGTTTCAGTGTACAGTTTAATTTTGTGCAAAGCATACATTTGAACATCATTCACCTGAACTGTGCCTTGTTCCATTCATGTAATAAACGCATGTCTACTGCTGCACTGTGGGCTATGACTAATTTCATGGGCAATGTAGAAAAAATTACAGTTTAAATGCAGAATTGAATCATAATTTTTAAAAATAAAGCTTCATATGATATGGCTACTTTCTAAGACGTTTATATTCTACAGTCATGGTGTAATTAGGTTCCGCCAATCTAAAAAAAACAAGAGTTGAAAAAGAATCGAAAACAACAGTGAGGAGTCGAATCTCATCGATTCCAGAACCAGGAATCGGAATTGGACTTGATTCCAAAATTTTCAGAATCGATCAGCCCTACTGTTTACTCGTCTTCAGTGGGCTTAAGCTTTTTTTATTTCTTTGTTTAATTAAGTTTTTTTTTTTTTAATTTAAGCTAGTATTAGTTTTTTTGTGATCTTGACACTGGTGACAAGAGTTATGAAATTCCAATGGTATCAAAAATTTTGATATCATAAAGACCAAAAATACCCATATCGTGATAGATATTGTTGCTGTGAAATAAAATTATTCATATCGTGATATAAGATTTTGGGAATATCACCCACCCCATCCTTCATAATTTAAAGCAGTGAGGTGCAGTCATATTAGTGACATTTTTAGCCAATTTTGTGGACAAAAAAAGGTCCATTGTCTGTTGTCAGGAGAGTAGCGATGTAGGATGTACAGCTCACACAGACATCTCTTTCAAACCAAGCAGCTTTCTGCTAGTTAATGTGACAAACCTGCTTGAACCTGTTGTGCAATTTGCATGGGTAAATCTTTAGACCTCACATGAAATTGAGAAAAAAAAAACACATTTTCCCTGAAATATGCCTGACTGAATCAGAATCAAATTGAGTGTTTGTGAATTGGAATTAAACCTGGAAGTCTGTGTTGATACCAAGCAATTTAAAGAGATAGTTCAGCCAAAAATGAAAATTTTGTCATTAATTGCTTATTCTCACTTCACTCCAAACCTGTAAGACCTTCGTTCATCTTCGGAACACAAATTAAGATATTTTTGATGAAATCCGAGAGCTTTCGGACCCTGCATAGACGGCAACACAGCTACCACATTTTGGTGCGCAAAGAAAACAAAAATAACAACTTTATTTAACAATTTGTTCTCTTCCATGTCACTCACGCGTCATGAATGGGTGTCGAACACTGAGACATAAGAGAAGAAGTTTTTGAATAAAGTCATTATTATTGTTTTCTTTGAGCACAGAAAGTATTCTCGTAGCTTCATGACATTACGGTTGAACCACTGTTGTCACATGGACTATTTTAATGATGTCCTCACTACCTTTCTGGGCCTTGATCGTCTCAGTTGCGTTGCTGTCTATGCAGAATCAGAAGGTCTTGGATTTCATCAAAAATATATTAATTTGTGCTTTAAAGATCTTACAGGTTTGGAACAACATATGAGTGAGTAGTAAATGACAGAATTTTTATTTTTGTGTAAGCTGTCTCTTTAAATCGCTTAGTTCTCTGTGCTCCCCTGTTCCCATGTTATAAACAGGGAAATGTACTGTAGAATGTCATGTCAAATATATAATGGAGTGCTCAGCTTCCAGAAAGTGGAAGTACATTTGGGGTGGTCTGGGAGCAGGTCATGCTGCTCTGTCTCTTGTGTTTAATGGAGTGTCAAAAGGAGGGAGATGGTGTGAGGACACATTGTAGGTTGGAACTACAGTCAAAGTGCTTCCATGAGCAGCACAAAACTATGATTCAGTTGCGTGATATTTACCGTTTTTATGTACAGTGCAGAGGAAGAGTGAGCGTTTAGTTGATTCAGCTTTTCTGGCTGACTGAGAGCGTCTTTGAGTGTCTACGAGAAACAGATGAGAGAGAGAGAGTATGTTAATGCACTGCTGATTACTGCTGAGTAACTCTTAAGTACTTTCCAGTGATCTTACTGCAACGTATTTGCTGGAAACTCTTCAGTCCATGTTGGACTACATGTTCAGAAAGGGGATGTTTTCTGCCCTGAATAATCTTCGAAACCTACATAACGGCCAGAATGAAATGTCTTTCATATTAACCGTATCAAACACGTACTACATCCATCACAGATTTTGAGGTCACACTTAGGTTTTCAGGGCAGGAAATGTCATACTTTAAGTAAGACCTGTTCATTAGTCTCCTGAGAACTCTGTGCTGTAATAAAACATGATTTCTAGCAGAGCTCAAAAATGTAGTTTAGATTTTTACAAAAGAAAAGAATGAATAGTTTTATTTTTTACCTACACTGCCATTCAAAAATTTGGAATCAGTAAGATTTTTAATGATTTTTAAAGAAGTCTCTTACGCTCGTCAAACTTCCATTTATTTGATCAAAACCCAGAAAAAAGGAATATTATTGCAATTTAAAATAAGTGTTCTATTTTAATATACTGTAAAACATAATTTATTTCTGTGATGCAAAGCTGAATTTTCATTAGCCATTACACCAGTCTTCAGTGTCACAAGGTCCTTCAGAAATCATTCAATATCAAATATCTATATATCTATATCTATATCTATGTATCTATCTATGTATCTATCTATATATCAATATCTATCTATCTATATATATATAGATATATAGATATATAATATATAATATCTGGAATGGAAGTCAGAATATATATAGAATGGATGTCTGAATATATGGAATGACAGTCTGAATATATATATAGAATGAAAGTCTGTATATATGGAAGGAAAGTATGAATATATTAAACAAAACTCAGAATATATGGAATGAAGGTTTGAATATATAGAATGAATTTCTGAATATATGGAATGAAAGTCTGAATATATAGAATGAAATTCTGAATATATGGAATAAAAGTCTGAATGTATATGAAAGTGTTAATATATGGAAATAAAGTGCAAATTAAGCAGTTCTCAGTGAATAATGTATAGCTTGCTTTATCCTCATTATCAGAGTAGTAGGCTTTTGAATTGTGATTAAAATTTTCCAATACTTTGTTGATCTACAAGACTACAAGACTTTTTTGCAGCAGATGGTCATACTCCAAACAACAAAAAAGTCAACTAAAATATTCCAGTTGTCACTTAAAATTAACAATAAGTAACATTAAGTTGACTAAACAAAAATTTTTGGTCTTGTGCTTTAAAGTTGAAACAACTTTTTTTTTTTTTTTTTAACAGTGTAGTTTGGAGTCTACATCACATCATCTTGAGGATCATATTTCCATTATTGCAACATTCTTAGTGCATCAGAATTCCTTCAATAGCTACAAATTTTCTTCCATAAATTCAGACATTCATTTTATATATTCAGACATGTATTCCATATATTCAGATAGGGCTGCACGATTAATCGAATGTGTTTATGAGGCGCGCTTAGCCAGTAAAGCCGGTACTTTGATTAGTAGTAAAGCTCCATCAGGTGCGTTCAGCTGGAGCGGCAGTTAATACACAGAGCCGTAAATCACTGACAAGCTACGCCAAATCGCGCTCATAATCGCAGATGAATCGCATTCGATTATGAGCGCGATTTGTGTGTGTGTGTATATATATATATATATATATTTATATTTATATTTATATTTATATTTATATTTATATTTATATTTATATTTATATTTATATTCAGAGTTTTGTTCCATATACTCAAACTTCATATTATAAATATAATTATATTTCCTGAACGGTGTGCCATAGCTAGCTAGCTATCTATATATATATATATATATATATATATATGAATAAAATTATTCATTTCTTTCAGCGAAAGAAAGAAAAAAATTACAGACCCAAACTTTGAACAGTAGTGTATATTGTTACAAAAGACTTCTATGCAAACTGAATTCAGACATAAAGTTGGTCTCTTATTAAGTGGTCGTTTTTAAAAACAAAACTATAAAAGTAGAAGTTTAAGTTTACTGTAAAGAAAATGTACTGTATTGTTTTTTTTAATATGAAATAAATATTTTACAAAAGTTTTTAATCCCAAATTGCTATAAAATTAAAGTCTCCTGTTATGATGTAGATTGTTTTTGAAGTGCACTCTTGTAAATTAATGTATTACTGTGGCTACATAATTTTTAACAAAGAACAGTGGTAAAATATCTATTTAGGAGTCTTAGACCTTTCCAACGATATATAGTTTGTCATGATTAGATTTAATTGGAATATAGTGATGGTGTCCCAGTTAAGGGGTTATATAAAACGCTGTTCTTCGTAATGTTTTATTCCTCAATGAATTTAAAAAAAAAAAAAGTATCACAGGTTCCAAAAAAAAAAGAAACTAGCACAGCTGTTTCAAAAATTGATAATAAATCAGCATATAAGAATGATTTCTGAAGGACCATGTGATGCTAAAGAGTAATGATGCTAAAAAATTCCTCTTTGCATTAAGGAATAAATTATATTTTAAAGTATATTAAGATAGAAAACCACTATTTTAAATTGCAATAATATTTCAATGTTTTTTTCATCTTACTGTGTGCATTTATATATTTATATATATATACATACATATATATATATATATATATATATATATTTTGTTGCTCAAAAAATATTTTTTATGGAGACAATGATACATTTCTTCAGAAAATTTTGATAAATGCAAGTTTGTTTGTTTTTTAAAAATGTTAACAAGTTAAAAAAAAAAAAAAAAAATACTATTCCAGCAAGAAAACCAAAGATTTCAATCTGCAAGGCAAAAAGAATGGTTGTACAGGATCAATAAATGTGAAATTTTCAGTGGCATTGCAGCACTGGCTTAAAAGGGCAAATAAATGTTCTGTCAACTGGCCCTGTAACATGCTGGCCGTGGGCCAGTGGGCCATCCTTTTTGTTGAGCCCTGAAAAGATTAGACCAGAAAATAGGAGCTCCAGGAACTCCACCTAAGTAGTGGTTCAGGATTAGAAGATATCTGATCTGACATTAACCCTCTGAAAGTTCCTGGAAACACAAGATTTATAGCATTAACCGTTTAACGTCACACTGGTATGCTGTGTACAAGTTTAATACTGTAACCAGATCCTTTCTTTTTTTTCCTCTTCTGTCTGCAGAAATGGGGTGAATGTGGAAGGGGCCACTCATAAGCAGGTGGTAGATCTCATCCGAGCAGGAGAGAAAGAGTTGGTCTTGGCCGTCCTGTCGGTTCCTCAGCCAGAGACGGACAGCCTTGATCCCGGGGACGACGGCTCGTCGCAGTCCTGCTATGACTACAGCGACAAGCAGGCCGTGCCCATCTCCGTACCCACCTACAAACATGTAGAACAGAACGGAGAGAAGTTTGTAGTGAGTGTTTTGTCTCCTGTGGCCAATTATGCCTCTGTTTGCTTTGATAGTTTTTCCCCTGATGATTTCAGGGTTATTTTTGACATCGTTGTGTTTGTGTCAGGTCTACAATGTGTACATGGCAGGCAGGCAGCTGTGCTCAAAACGTTATCGGGAGTTTGCCATCTTGCATCAGAATCTGAAGAGGGAATTTGCCAACTTTGCATTTCCTAAGCTGCCGGGGAAATGGCCTTTCTCCCTGTCTGAGCAACAGCTAGACGCTCGCAGGCGAGGGCTGGAGGAATACTTGGAGAAAGGTAAGAGAAGATGACACGGGAAGGGGCCGTGAGATGAAAATCTAGAAAATAACTGTTTACAGATGTTTCCAACAGTCTCTCTCTCTCTCTCTCTTTTTCTATGCCTTTCCCTCTTGATCTCACCAGTGTGTTCTGTTCGGGTAATCGGAGAGAGCGACATCATGCAGGAGTTTTTGTCGGAGTCTGATGAGGTAAGGTTTTGTGTGTTTTATGGCCGTGAAGATATTAGATTTGCAATACACGATTATCAGAAGCAAAAGTATTTGCAATAACAATATTATTGTGATATTTCAAAAAGAAATTTTGGGTAAAAATAATCACTCAAAATATGAGTGTAGGGAAGAAAAGAGAGGACAACCTTTTTTTTAACCCCCTTTTTTTTGCGTGTTTATTGCCTGTGATTTTGCGTGATAGAAGAAGCTACATGCTGCTTCGTTGTCTTTTTCTGTTTTATAATGGGTGCCAACAGGCATTAAAGGAGAAGTCCACTTCCAGAACAGCAATTTACAAATAATTTACTCACCCCCCTGTCATCCAAGATGTTCATGTCTTTCTTTCTTCAGTCGTAAAGAAATTGCTTTTTGAGGAAAACATTTCAGCATTTTTCTCCATATAATGGACTAGTATGGTGCCCCAATTTTGAACTTCCAAAATGCAGTTTAAATGCAGCTTCAAACGATCCCAAATGTGGTTGTAAATGATCCCAGCCGAGAGAGAAGGGTCTTATCTAGCATAACGATCAGTTATTTTAATAAAAATGATACAATTTATATACTTTTTATTGTCAAATGCTTGTCTTGTCTTACTCTGCCTGGACTGTTTTTGTTCTGGTCCATGACAGTTAGGGTATGTTGAAAAACTCCCATCTCATGTTCTCCTTCAACTTCAAAATCGCCCTATATCGCTGTTTTACCTTTTTTGTTAAGGATGTTTGATCTTCTTTGCATGTTCACTTTGTAAAGACTGGGTCGGTACTTTTGCAGCGATGTAGGATGATTTTGAAATGATTTTTGAAGTTGAGGGAGAGAAGAGTTTTTTTGACATACCCTAACTGTCTTGAGTCAGAATACACAGTGTTCAAGGACGAGCGTTTGAGAGTAAAAAGTATTTAAATGTTTTTTTTTTTAATTTAAATAACCGATCGTTTTGCTAGAGACCCTTCTTTCTCAGCTGGGATTGTTTACAACCACATTTGGGATCGTTTGAAGCCGCATTTAAACTGTATTTTGGAAGTTCAAAATTGGGGCACCATATCAGTCCATTATATGGAGAAAAATGCTGAGATGTTTTCCTTAAAAAAACATAATTTCTTTACGACTGAAGAAATAAAGACATGAACATTGTGGATGACAAGGGGGTGATTGAATTGTTTGCAAATTGTTGTTCTGGAAGTTGACTTCTCCTTTAAACTGCAATACTGTCCCCTACAGTGTTGGAGTGTCAACCAGACAATTACTGGCACCATGTTAATGATATTGTTGTATGTGTGTTTTAACACAATATCAATATTTTTTAAGTATCACTGTTACTGTCTATACTGGTGTATTGTGACACCCCAACTGTATATGTAGGCCCTATAAAATCAATTATTTTTTTTTTTTTTTTTTCCAAATGCTCTTTTTTTCCGTTTTAATTTTTCAAGTTTAAATGGTATGCCGTAAATTCTATACTCTATTTTAATTGTTAAATAAAATGTTATCAATCAAAAAGCATATCTAATGGATTGAAATCTTAAAATGTACACAATTTAACAGTACTAAATTAAAAGTTAAACAAAAACTACACTTAAGGCTCTATGAAATATTTTATTTAATTTATTGTATTTATTTATTTTTTCAAATTCAGTTTTATTTTTACCAAATTCTTTTCCCCTTGCTGGATTACATTTTAATGGTTTCATTAACTTTTATTATTTAAAAGCATTTCATATGAATTGAGTTTATAAATTAAATGAATGTTTTATTTCTTTCTTTCTTGTGTATTTACTTTTTTTTCCTGCTGAATAAGTTCTGCTAAATACTCTTTAAAAATAATGTTTTGATAATAATTGTATTATTATTAGTAGTAGTAGTAGTAGTAGTAGTATATCATTACATTAAATAATATATTTCTGTCCCAGTTTCTTCAAGTTAACTCAAACTTTGATTTTGATGGGTTGCTGTGAAGACCTTTAAGTTTCTGCTTGTATATGATATGACGATAGTCTTTATCAAAAAAAGATAAAATGCTCATAAAGTGAGTCTCAGAGCAGTTCAGGGGATTTTGTTTGTGTTCATGCACTTGTATATTGAGGCGACAGAGGTTGAAAACACTGCGAGCATCACACTCATTTCATTATGTGCGTAGTAAATGAAACCATGTGTCTTTGCCATTCATTCACACAGAGACACGCAGAACATGCAGGATTCTTATTTAAATAGTATTTTTGTGGCTTAATATTTACAGACTCTAGTCCATATCGCATTTTGATTTAAGTGTACTGACCTACTTTTGATTTATCCGTCCAAAATGTAGCACATTGACATTCAGTGTTATACAGTAAATTCCGTTTTTATGACTGAATTCTGCGATTTACGTCTGCATTTTCCGCCTAAATATGTGACACGTTACATGTATAATGGAAAGACAGTGCCTTTCCTGCTGATATTTATCCACATTCTACCCATAGATTCCCATTAGGGTTATCTGATCTTTAAAAAATATGATGAAGGATGGCAGAGCTGTTTGGTGTGATTTGTTTGCACTCATAGGGTGATTGCATGCAGAAATGGGAAGTAACAATTTACCATGGGCAATGTCTATTGCCGTTCATCCTCAGTAATCACATGACCACTGGGCAAGTTGTCTGGGCATGCAGGGTTTGTCCTATGGGACAGAGTGGCCAGGCTTGAGTGGCCAGGCTTTTAAGCATATTAGGATGATAAAAATGTTTCATGCTTTGCTAACAGACTAACAGAGCGCTGCAGTGATTGTGTTTTTGTAGGCCAACACAGAAGTTGGCATCACCCTGGTTCCCTCAACAAAAACCCAGTAGAATTTTTCCTGCTGATTTTTGGATTTTACAGAAAATAATCACAGTGACAAACAAAAGTTTATAATTCATGCATGTTTTCTTGATCATGATGGTCTTTGCAAATTAACATAAGTTTTATGAATTTTAAAGGGGTCATAAACTGCCTTTATTATTTTGTACTGTTCTCTGAGCATAACTGTCCAATTTTAATGTTATCAAGATTTTTACATCCAAAAACATAATTTAGAAAAAATACGCACAGAAAAAGGGGGCCAGAGTTGTACCTTTTGGGGTACAACAGGTTGTCACTGGAGAAGTACCCATATCTTTGTACCTTTCTTTTTTTTTCATTTTTTTAAAAAAAAAACCCTAATAGGTACATGTTAGTACCTGAAGGGTATGTATAACTACTCTAATGCACTGGTCTCCAACTTTTTTTTTCTCCACAGACCAGTTACGGTTTGAAAATATTCTCATAGTATTTTTGTGGCTTAATATTTACAGACTCTAGTCCATATCGCATTTTGATTTAAGTGTACTGACCTACTTTCAAACCAGTTACGGTTTGAAAATATTCTCATGGACTGAACTGTCATTATTTTAGACAGTTATTATCTATTTTATTATATATTTTACTCAGTTGTTTTGGACACTGTTATCGACATATGTTGAATTAGATTAGTCTCTTGTCGTCTCTGAGAGAATATGTGCCGTTAATGCAGCATTAGAAAACGTCGTCAGTTTTTTTTTATTTTTTTTATTTTTTTTTTTTAACTTTCACTTTCTGTGAATTGAAGTTAAGACGTTCACTGGCATAACTAATGTGCGGAGTTTTCACGTTTCTTGTGTGATATCCATTGACTCACCTTCGTGGTTTAAAACAGAAATATTTCCAATATTGTGACGTAACTGCAAACCCCCATGCATATGTATCTTAAATGCGGGGAGACATGAAAGAGGAATCAACTCAGTATGCCGCGCTGTCTGAAACACGTCTCTGTGCTTTTTGTGCGCTTTGGGTGTGTGCAAGAACAGAGCGTAAGTAACGAATCGAGTTCTGTTTCATTTCTACTTGTGGTTTTAAATGGCTTGAATGTGTAAATTGGCAAATTCATCTGCAAATCACATGCCGAACGGTGGGGTCTGGACCTGGTTCGTACTATCAAGGATCAACTGCGATCCGTTTATGCCCTAATAGATCATATGACAGATCAGAGCAATCTTTATTTACTAATTTAACATTAAATCATCAAATTGTTACTCCATATCAATCGCATACAATGAAAGTACAGAATAATTAGAACAATCATTTACGCACAATAAAAACAGAACATCGTATCTATACAAATTTTCCCCAGAATGTTCTCACGACCCGGTAGAAATTCTTCCACGGCCCAGTAGTGGGTCACGACCCGGTGGTTGGGGACCTCTGCTCTAAGGTACTAATACGTACGTAGGTAAAAATATATAAATAAAATGAAGGTACAAAGCTGTTTTTTTTTTTTAAGGGTACTGCTCTAGTGACAAGCTGTTGTACCCCAAAAGGTACAATTTTGACTACTTATTTTTCTGTTCGTAGGCTATTTTCTGTTTTGTTTTGACCCCCCTCATTAGAACGCTCTGTTTGAATAGGCGGGCAGGTTGTAGACTCGAAAGTAAACACCCACTGCTGTGATTGGCTAACAGTTGTGTATGTTTGACAGCCTACATCCTTCATAGATGGATGGATGTAGCGGTGAGTTAGATTAAAAATGCTTAAATACTGAGTACATATCAAACATTCTGTAATAAGTGACAAAGCAATGGTGATCATGTAATACAAACAGATATTCACACATTTTCTAAAAATCCTGTGTTGAATTGTGCATTGTTTGTAAACGAATCCATGGTAAAATGAAGTGAACAAAGGTTGTGATGTAGAAGGAGGCGTTGATGATTTTCTGCGGAGGTGGTGTCTAGCCACACTATTATATCATAAAGTGGCACATTCCACAAACTGTCGTTTTGGCAGTTTGGCTTCAGTATAAGCTGTTTTTAGACTAATGAGAAAGTTTTGAGTTTTAAAGCTTACAGGATGTTTTTATAGTACAAGACCTCTTATATGTCAAAATATCAAAGGATTTTGATTTCTCAGTTCATGACCTCTTTAAAGTCTAAATAAGATCAGCACACAGTAAAGATGCTAAATGAGCACATGCAAATGTACTTGGACAAAAAGGAGGAAGACTGTCGACCTGCAAAAACCTACTTTAGATTGATTATAATTGCACATGTAAACAAAAGAAGGTCCACAGTTACAGCATTGCATTCTCACTTGAATCAGAAAGTGATTGAATCATGGACAGTGGCCACTTGTCAAAGAATGTGACAAAGTGCCCACTAAGAATGGGAAAATATGCATTCAACACACAGTACCATATATCATAATTCATGACATAGTTGTTATGTTGGTCTTGAATGCAATCTGTTTATTGTACTACAGCAGGGGTGCCCAACCCTGTTCCTGGAGATCGACCTTCCTACAGAGTTTAGTTCCAACCCTGATCAAACACGCCTGTCTGTAATTATCAAGTGCTCCTTCAGATCCTAATTAGCTGGTTCAGGTGTGTTTGGTCAGGGTTGGAGCTGAGCTCTGCAGGAAAGTCGATCTCCAGGACCAGAGTTGAGCACCCCGTACTACAGTGTACAAATTCGATGTACATCACTTTGATATGATGAAATGGGCAACACAGAAGATCCGTCGATTATTACCTTTAAAGCGTTGGTTCTTAACCTGGGGGCCAAGACGGCTTAGCACACTTCCAAGGAAGGCCTCAAGATGACAAAATATTATTTAAAATAAGACTGCAACAGCTAAAATCAAATCAAGGTGTAAGCTGAAATCACTGAAATCATACTTTAATTTAAAAATGCAAAAACACTCAACAACTTCCATTTATATATTTAAAATACTGTAATGACAAATTAATTGGTGATATGATATAAAACATGATGAACTGTGGGGTTATGGAATTTAATTATTAATATATTGCTGTTTATATTTCAATATATTCTCTTACTTTTGGAAAAAGAAAATAATAATAATAATAATAATAAATAAAATAAAAAAATAGGTGGCAAGTCAGCTCCAGGCAATAATAGACCTTTAGAAAGAAATGAAAGAAAGAAAAGAATGAATGAATGAAAGAAAGAAAGGAAATAATGAAATGGAAAAAAAGAAAAAAGTGAAATAAAGAAAAGAAAGAAAGAAAAGAAAGAGAAATTAAATGAAATAATGAAAAGAAAGAAACAAACAATTGAAAAAGAAGCGAAATAATGAAATGAAATGATAAAATAAAATGATTAAATAATGAAAAAAATTAATAATTAAATAATTAAATAATGAAATGAAATTTTAAAAATAAAATTATGAAATGAAATTAAAAAAATTAAATCATGAAATATTGAAAGGAAATAATAATGAAATGAAATAAAATCATGGGGAAAAAGGAAATAATGAAATTAAATGAAATCATGAAATGAAGCAATTAAATAATGAAATTAAATGAAATATTATATGAAATTAAAATTGCAAGAAAACAAAAAACAGTAGTACTGAACTGTCCTCTCAGGGCTCAAAAACCTGTACTCCTGTACAATATGTCTTTCCAAAACAGATGGACCTGGTTTTATATCTCTTTAATTTTGTTCAAATTAAATGGATTGTTTAATCCATATAAGGAAGCAACATTTGAAAATGTGGCAGTCGTGATGTTATTTGTATACCCATTTGCATTCCCGTTGCTGGGCTGTGAGTGTGAGTCTGTACCTGTCAGGGTGTTTCTCAAGCACACAGTGGACAAGCAGCCTAAAGCGCTGCTATGTCTGTTTAGACTGTATTTTTAGGTCTCTCTCTTATTCCTCCTAGAATTATAATGGTGTTTCTGATGTGGAGCTGAGGATAGCCATGCCAGACAAGACTACAGTTACTGTCCGGGTGCGAAAGAATTGCACAACAGACCAAGTCTACCAGGTACTGCATTTAATCATGTGACATTTTATATCAAATGCAGAAGTTTCCAAACTCATACATTGCATTCTTCCTCATCTTTTTCAGGCTGTTGTAACAAAAATTGGGATGGACAGCATTACTGCAAGTTATTTTGCCCTGTTTGAAGTCATTAACCACTCCTTTGGTAAGAATTTGTCTCTTTATTTTAATGCCCTTGTTTAGAGGTAACATGGTGTAATGGTTCTGATTTCTGAATTTTGGTTTATACAAATATTTTAACCACATGATCAGCTGTTTCCAATCTGATTGTTGATATGTTTAAAAGAGCACATTGTACCACTCTTTTACAGATGTTAAATGGATAGCTTCCCCCAAAATTCGGCCATCACCCTCTAATTGTTCCTAACCATGAATTTCTTTCTTCTACTGAACACAGAAGAAAATGTTTTGAAGTATGTCGGTAACCAGAGGAGCAGGAACTGTTTGGTTACATTCTTCAAAATATTTTCTTTTGTGCTCAGTTGAAGAAAGAAATTCATACAGGTTTAGAACAACTAGAGGATGAGTAAATGATGACAGAATTTTCATTTTGGGGTGAAAACTTGCTTTAAAATAATTTAGATGCATCCTCCTAGAGGATGTTTTTTTTTTTTTTTAAATGGAAACCAACTTTTCACAATTGCTACCTCTTATTTCCCAGAATTTAATGATTCTCACAAATACCTTATTATTCTGAGGCAAAAACCAGTTTTTTAGATTTTTTTTTTGTAAGTCAAACACACTTGTCAACATTACATGCAGAGTACTTCACTCTCCCTCGCCTGTACTCTGTATGTATGGGGTTTGGGAGCTCACAGGCGGTTGAATTATACAAGCCTCTTTGTTTACTAATCTTCTTATCCAGTCACTTAATGAAGGCAAAATGTTCACGGTGGAAACTCAGGAGGCTTTGGCTTCTTTGAAAACGTGCTGTGTGGTGCTGCAGTCATCAAAAGCTTAACTAAGGCATTGATACGTTGTAGTTTATATACATTTTAGGGGGCAGTGCTTAAAATGGAGACAAAGCACCTTGGTGACGACCTTAGACAAAGCATGTGAATGAAGTATTTAGGTACAGCAACCTGCCCCATTTCACCAGTACTAATCCAATCAGCATAACTAGTCAAAGAATGGGACAGGGCCACCAAGAGCCATTGAAGACCAAAGGTGAGAGACTCAGTAGTCTGGCTCATTTGACTTACAATAAAGAGAACAGGAACCTCCTGCTACAAACTTAAACATCATATTTACCTTAATGGTAAATACAATGTATGTCACCTTGTCAGGAAACAGCATTAGCAGATCAAACAAATTCTTACATTTGTGATCCCACAAAGGCCAGTACAGTATGTGCATTTGTGTGTACATGTGGCAGTAATTCATGCTGAACCACATTTTGTGATTTGATGTACCTCACAAAATTGTTGTACAGGGCTCAACGCTAAGGATTTTTTCTACTGGCCCGCTTGGGTCAAGTAGAATGATAACAGCAACTATTTTTTTTGTGGCAGGGCCAGTGGAAATTTTGACCGGGCAAGTAAAAATTTGATCCACTGGCCCTGCCACAAAAAAAATATAGTTGCTGTTATCATTGTTTTTGACCCATGCTTATATGACATTAAAAATTTACATACCAGTTAAATTGTACAATTCTCGATTTTAATTTCGATTTCACAGCAAAATCTACTAGCCCAATATAAAGTTCAAACATTATTTGTTTGTTCAAAAATGATTTTATCATTGTTGTTTTATTACAAATGAAATGATTATTTAGGGGAAAACAGCAGACAGACTGAATAAACGCAAATTGCTTTGTAAACATTTCATAAAACAGTCAGTTCATCTCAGAGATACATTCATATAAACACCGTTTCAATGTTTAGGATAATATTGTGCACCGTGATCTTGTTCTGCCTGCTACAGTATTTTTTCCTCTTTGCGTTCATCTTCAGTGTCTCTGGCCTGTGTTAAGGGATGTTTAAAGAGTTCGTAATATTTCCACACACATTATATTTTAAAAAATGATTGCATGCAGTTTGTGTGCTAGCCTGGAACCGAGATCTGTTAAAATATGTCCGGACAATCGGTGCATCACTGTATAAATTAAATATAGGATAATCATTGTTAAAGCTACAAAGTTACTCTTCAAGACGGGTATGTTTACATACTTTGAAGGCTATCCGTCAGTGTTAAATGAACAAGGCCTAAAAACATGTGCAAATAATAAACTTTCGTGACGACGCAGCAGTGGCCAGCAGCAGATTCGTCGGCTGTCCCGAGCGTCTTTCACGCTGGCCCTGGGCTTGTCCTGGTTGTCGAGCTCGGCTGTAGTAGAATCTGTAATTGCCCCCCAAATTATCCATCAGTTAGTTTGTGTGTATAGTAGAATTTGTAGGTGCTGTGTATTTGGTATTTTATTTCAAATTTCATAGAGCAGCTTTGAGCATGTTTAACCTGTGTATGTCAGCTCATGTGTTTAAGTAGCAGAGTCTTGTTACCTCTTAAGTGCGCTCAATATGGTTCTCCTGACTGATTTCATATGTGGGCCATTCAGAATTGGTGCAGACTGCTGTCCCACAACCAAAAAACACATTTTAAAAGCATTTAAGAATTCAAATATTACATGTTTACTAAGATCCTTTTATTGTCTATTGAGTAAGCTTAATATATAAATCCTAAAAACAAATATTTTCAATTGGGAGGTGGCTGTCCTGAACTGTAATCTCTAAATTTAAACGTATGAAAATTATATTGAAATAATTTTTGCATTTTATTCCGTTGTATTAGTTTTTTTTTTTTTTTTTTAAGTGAAGTTCAAGAACATATTTATTTTATTTTTTCTTTGTAAATTCTGAAACTTTATGTAAAAAAAAAAAATGTCCCGCATTTTTCACGTCACTACTGAAACAGTGTACGTTTTAGTTTATTGGCTGTGAGTGATTTTAACTATACACTGTAAAAAAATAAAAAACACAATTTGTTGAGTCAGCTTAAAATAATTTGTTACCCTGCTGCCTTAAAATGTTAAGTTCAGTCAACTAAAATAAGTTTAGTCAACTTGAAATGTTAAGTTGTACTAAGTAACAACTTAGATATTTGTGTTTGCTAAACTTAACAGATGGGTAAGTAACCCAGCTGCCTTAAAATTTTATGTTGATTCAACTCAAATGTCTAAGTTGTCACTCAGTATAATTTAACATTTCAAGTTGAATAAACTTTTATGAGTTGACTGAACCAGGTTACAAATTATTTTAAGTTGACTCAACAAATTGTTTTTTTTTTTTTTTACAGTGTATACCCCTAAATCTATGATCAGGAAATATTCCTGTGTCCTCCTTTCTCATAGCTACATGGTGAGTAGATAGGCCCCTTCATTTTGAAATAAATTTTTCTATAATTAAACACTTTTTGTGAGAGTTATTCCATAACATTTAGTTTTTATATGTGTACAGCTGTTCAGAACTGTGCTAGTTAACCAGGTGCTGATTAGCATCTATGCCTCAAAAGTATCTAAAATTGTCACGACTGAAACATTTGGTGGAGTTTCAGTAGTGACATCTTTGTTTTGTTTTTTTTTGTTTGTTTTTTTTTGGGGGGTGTTACCTCACAAAATTGTCACTACTGTAACACTCACAAAGGAAACATGTCATTATTGTTTCTGTAGTCACAAAAGGGAACACATAATCCTTTATTTGGGGGAAATAAACAAAATGTTAGTACTGTTATACCAATTTTTAGTATATTTTAGTAGTGTTTTAGTGTGTGGGTTAAAATTCTGAAGTGATGTGGTCGCTACAAAAACATTACTGTCACTACTGAAAATGTGCAGTCACATGGGATGTTTTGTCAAAAATAAAGTACATTGAATTATCAACTAAGATGTTATGATATTGTTTGGCTCGATGTACATTCAAACTAATGAAGTTTGAAATCAGAATGATCAACTTTTTGCTATTTACAAAAAAAAAAAGGATTAAAAATACAACAGATCTCATAAATCCCACCTGAAATATTGTTCAAATTGTAATTGTTATTGAGTTACCTCTGGAAACTTTGGAATTAAATGGAAAAAATATATATTTACAATGTAGATGTAAGCCAAATCTTAATAGTTCTAAAAATAACCCTTCTTATTAAAACTATTATTACTGTGTTTCAGTAGTGACAAATTTGGAGAGAGGACAAATATTCCAAAACTTTCTGAAAATACAAATGAGAATCAACTGCACAATTACTAGAAATGTGTACCTTGGATATTATACAATTTGCATGCATGCATCCATAAATACAAAATTTGTAGAAAAATACTTTTTGTTCATTTTTTTTTTTGTTTGTTTGTTTGTTTTTGTTTTGTTTTTAATGTTATGGGAAAGCTGAATTTTCAGCATCATTACTTTATTCTTCAGTGTCGTATGATCCTTCAGAATTATTTTAATGTGCTAATTTGGTGATCAAGAAACATTTACTTTTATCCATGTTGAAAACCTATGTGCTACCTGATATTTTTATGGAGACCGTGATGCATTTTTTTTTTTCAGGGCTCTGTGAATTGAAAAAAAAAAAAAAAAAAAAAGCATTTATTTGAAATAGAAATCTTTTAAAACCATATAAATGTCTTTACTGTGATATTTTGTTAATTTAATGCACCTCCGTGCTCCTTTCTAAACTTACATAGTATCTATTAAATCTAAATATATGATATTCATGATATAAAGTGATATATAATGATGAATGAAGTACATAATAAAGTCTTCCTATAAATACTCTTGACACTTCATCAATTACACTTTCTCTCTGTCCCTGTTTCTTTCTGCTTATGGACCTCTATATCTCTGTCTCTCTCAATGTCTTAGCACGCAAGCTGGCTCCTAATGAGTTTCCACATAAGCTGTATGTGCAGAACTATACATCTGCCGTCCCAGGCACCTGCCTCACGCTTCGCAAGTGGCTCTTTACCACAGAAGAAGAGATTCTGCTCAACGATAATGAGCTGGCCATCAACTACTGCTTTCATCAGGTCTGCTTATGTGTGTGTTTTCAAGCGTATGTGTTTCTTTTAATCTGTAACTGCTGTGTGTTTACTTGTGTCCTGTCTTATCACTCAGGCTCTGGATGATGTGAAAAAGGGATTCATCAAAGTGGGAGAGAAATCCTACCAGCTCCAAAAGCTCACTGAACAGAGGAAAATGACCATGGTCAGTCTCCAAACAATGCAGATTCACAGTTACAAGTAGTGGGCTTCTGGAGGTTAAAGGCATAGTTGATCAAAAAAAATGAAAACTTTATCATTATTTACTTACCGTCATGTCCTTCCAAGCCTTTGTGCTATTAAAAAAAAGGAATGTAAGTTTGGAATCTTGTAATCCTTTCCAGCTCTCAAATCAGATATCACAGGTTTGACATCATGAAGTTTAATGTGATCTGATTTAAAGAGATAGTTCACCCAAAAATGAAAAAATCTCTCATTAATTACTCACCCTCATGTCGTTTCAAACCCGCAAGACCTTTGTTCATCTTTGTTCATCAGAAATTAAGATATTTTTGATGAAATCCAAGAGCTTTCTGAACTTGCATAGACAGCAATGCAACTAAAAATGTTCAAGGCCCAGAAAGGTATTTTAAAATTATTTTTAAGAAGTCTTGATGAGCATAAGAGACTTTTGAACTGACAAAGACACTAAAATATCTTATTAATACAGTGTATTGGATATCATCATTTTGTGTTTAGTACATCCCTAACTGAAAGGTGAATGAATCTTAACTCAAGTGCTTCCTGTATCTTCTCCCTCTGTAGTATTTAAGTATTCTGAGGACTTGTGAGGGCTACAATGAGATCACTTTCCCGCACTGCTCCTGTGACTCACGAAGGAAAGGTCACGTCGTTACGGCGATAAGCATCCGCCACTTTAAACTCCATGCGTGCACAGAGGATGGCACTCTAGAGGTGAATGTGTTTCGTAGCTTATTTGTAGCAGATGTTGATACTTCTTAAACTGTTGATAAAAAACAGTTCTGATGATTTCTAAGTCATTTGACCTTTCTGTCATTACAGAATCAGGTGATAGCTTTTGAATGGTCCGAGATGCAGAGATGGGACACGGACGAAGAGGGAATGGCTTTCTGTTTTGAGTATGCGCGAGGGGAGAAGAAACCTCGTTGGGTCAAAATCTTCACTCCATATGTGAGTCCCATACTCCCACTTGATCTTGCGTCATGAAATTTTATAATTTGCGTATATTTTTGTCTTGCCATTTTAAACAGAATTTTACATAATTAGGGCTGGGGCGGTAAATTGATAGTGATAATTATCGTGATTTATAAATTTTTGATAAATGTTCAATATATAATCTACTCGGCTCAAAGTTCAAACAGCAGCGTGGCGACAGTTCACTAGAGCAGATGTGTTTACTCGGGAGCACTAAACAGTGCTGTGAGATCCAGTGTGAAGCGTTTGAATTCAGTGAAAAACTGAAATAACTCTGTTTACAATCAGATGAATCAGCACTGACAAACAGGAAAACACTGCGCAACAATACAGTCAGAAGGCTTAGCAATATGCAAATCACCATAATTTACTTTGAATTTACTGTAGTAGCACTAACTGCACAGTGGTATTGTGGGAGAAATGTGGATATTCTTATCGAATTGTATTACATTATTAATGTAGACATGATACATGTATTAAAGGAGTAATGAAATATAATTACAGTATTTTTGTGATTTAAGCTATAGCATGTGTGCATTTTTACTGCATGTTTTTAGGTCTAAAAACCATATAGATATTTTTTTACCATGTTATTGAGGTGTGGTATATGTGTGGTTTTAAAGGAGAAGTCCACTTCCAGAACAACAATTGACAAATAATTTACTCACCCCCATGTCATCCAAGACATTCATGTCTTTCTGTCTTCAGTTGTAAAGAAATTGTTTTTTGAGGAAAACATTTCAGGATTTTTCTTCATATAATGGACTTCAGTTGTGCCCCTGAGTTTGAACTTCCAAAATGTAGTTTAAATGCAGCTTCAAAAGGCTTTAAGTGATCCCAGCTAAGGAAGAAGGGTCTTATCTAGCGAAACGATCAGTTATTTTTTTGCGAAAAAAAATTTTTTTTATACTTTTTAAGCACAAAAGCTTGTGTAGCACAGGCTCTGAGATGCACGTTCACGACACTACGTACTATTGAATCACGTCGAAAGGTCACGTGGAACTACAGACCCAGTGTTTACAAAGCGAACGTGCAAAGACAAAGTGCAAGTAAGTCAAACGCTGTTTACGAACAAAAAGCTACAAAGATGTCGGACGATTCTGAAGTTGTAGGAGAAAATAAGATGGAGTTTTTCGCAATTCTCTACCTTTTTGAGCTGGAGTACACAGAGTAGTGATGGGAAGTTCGGATCATTTTACCGACTCAGACCTTTGAGTCTCATTCAGCAAAATGAACGAATCTGTTTGAGTCATTTCGTTCATTTTAGCAAAATATTATTAAAATGTTACGTGTTACTTCCCTAACACATCTACTGCTTACACAAACGTTGATCACACTACAAATAAGACAAAACTGTAATGCTATAGGAAACAGAATAGATTAATTAATTGTTTACCTGGGTCTTTAGTCTATGATTAGCTCACCTCACCTCTTATCTGACAAGTTTTCGGGTTTGAGTCATTCGTTCATCACGTGACAGCCCCATAAGATGAACGAACGACTTAAAAAACCCGAAGACTCAAAACAGGTGAACTAATTCCAGTACAGAACCTAATAGGATGTTACGAATGCGTGACTGAACGAATCACTCCCCGAGACGACTCATTCTTCCTGAGTCACATTAAAGATTCATTTAAAATGAACAAATCATTCAAGAATGACCCATCAATTCGTAGCATCGTGGATGCGCATCCCAGAGCCTGTGCTAGAAGAGCTTTTGTGCTTAAAAAGTATACAAATTTTTATTTTTCGTAAAAATGACAGATCGTTTCGCTAGATAGGACCCTTCTTCCAATTTGTAAATTGTTGTTCTGGAAGTGGACTTCTCCTTTAACTGTGTTTATCATGATTTAAATCTATGCTACTATGGAAGACCAATTGTTAATTTAAAAAAAACATAAACATAAAAATGAGGTTGCTACAATTTGTACAGATGTTATTGATTTTGGTAGTGAACAAAAATTTACATTTGCATCTTAACTCAAGCTTCTTCTACTATCAAATGAGCTTTTCATTATTATTATTATTATTATTATTATTATTATTATTAATTTTATCAGGCAGCACAAACCTATTTCTTGATTTGAAACAATATCACTCATTAGAACATGCAGAAACTAAGAAATATTTATTTTATTAAGTAGGGATGCTTTGATTTTCCGAAAAGAGGTTTTCGGATGAAAATACGAGCAAAAAAAAAAAAATATATATATATATATATATATATATAATTTTTATATATATATATATGCTCTATGAATGTGCGTTCCGCTCGTGTACCGCTCACCAGAAAAGCAGAGTCCGCTCAAATAATGCGCCAATAGGAAATTTTATGTGTTATATTTGTTCCTGTTTGCGGTAGCGCTACTGTGCTGTAACATGCTGTAGTAGAGCTATACTAGGAAATGCTGGTAAAATGACCAGAGGCGGACACTAGTGAAGTATTTTTACTTTACTCAGGTAAATTTAAAAAGTATCTGTAGTGTTTTGTAGTGTTGGAAAACTTTATTTCTTTACATTCCAAAGCATAATATCATATGTTTTACTGCACTGCATTTCATAAACAAAAGTTGTTGTTTGTTTTACCTTTAATACTTAAGAACATTAAAAATGTAGTACTTTCTTGTACTGAAGTAAATATTTGAACTACTCAAGTAAAAGTAAGAAAGTAATTAAATTAAATGATTATTAGTATTAAATGATATTTAATATAAAATGTAATGCAGTAAAAAGTACAATTTCATGCTTTGAAATGTTGTGTAGTAAAGATTTCTAAAGAAAAACACTCTGATAAAGTACAGACACTTGAAAAGTACTTTACAGCAGTGTAAAAATACTTCACTACTGTCCACCTCTGAAAATGACGCTCTCATCCACTGATCTGGAAAATGAACTGTCTGGTTTCCACAACTTTAACTTTGGAGCAAATATCTGGCTTTAAACTTAAAAGAAATAAATACTTGACATTTAGTATTGTGATAATTATCGAGATCAGTTGATATGGAAAAAGATTTTCGTGATAATTGTCCCATGACATGAAGATGTTCATGTCTGTCTGTCTTCAGTTTAAAAGGAATTAAGATTTTTGAAGAAAACATTCCTGGATTTTTCTCCATATTGTGGACGTCAATGAGGATCAGCAGGTTGAAGGTCCAAATGGACTATGTGCACAAGCACAGCGTCAAACTTCCGCTGTCTCCAGAAGTCGGGATACCAGTTTCCGGTTTACTTTCATCTTAACACTGACATTCTGGGTGACGCAAAGTAAACCGGAAACTGGTATCCCAACTTCTGGAGACAGAATCCAAGAGGAATAAAGGTCTTATCTACACTGTAAAAAAAAAAGGTAGTTTTTACAAAATAATTTTGGCAGCTGTGGTTGCCAGAATAATTTTGTCAAAAATACAAAAAGAAAACTGTAAACACATTTATGTCCAAAAACTGTACGTTTTACAATAGAAAACTGTCATTTACAAACAAGAAAATTTGAATGTAAACCAGTGAATTCAACAACGCACACTGCTATTAAAATGTTTTGTACCTTTAACATACTGACATCCACCATAATAATGCAGGTGGTTAAAGAGAAAGCCACTTGAAGAATCAAAGCTCATCACTTAGTAGCTTGGCCACTTGCAGAAGTATATACTAGTATATAAAAGGTCATTCACACAAACACAAAACACCATCATGGTAACACACAACACTTAAATAATGCAGTAAACATTCATTAAACAACAGAAGATGTAACAAAGCCCAAATGTACATAACTGTTAACACAAACTATTAAAAAAACATGATTATTTGAACAAAATACTTTCAAATGTGTAGTGTCACACAGGGAATTCTGGGAATATCAGTTTATTGTACATTGATTTATACGTTGATTTGTTCTTTTTTACTTCTAAAAACTGTACAATTAACAACATTTTACTGTAAAATTATATGAAATGTCTGGTTAGATCTTTTACAGTTTTTCCCTGTATTTAGTACGAGAACTTACTGTTAACCTATTAACAGTTTTGTTTTGTTTTGTTTTTCCCGTAACGTTTTAACAAAATTTTACAGTTAAAATTACACTTATTTTTTACAGTGTAGCAAAACGATCAGTCGTTTGTACTTTTTAACCACAAATGCTCATTGCACAAATTGCATAATCACGTTTTAAAGGTCACACTTGACGTAGGCGGAAGTACTGACCCAGTGTTTACAAAGCGAACGTGCAAGAGCCCTTTACAAAAAAAAAGGTAAAACAATGTAACAATGTTGGACGATTTTTAAGTTGGAGAATTAACCACACGTGACCTTTCCAATGTTATTATGTAATGTGTGAAGTCGTAGACACGCATCGCAGAGCTAGTGCAAGATGAGCATTTGTGGTTAAACAAATTTACTTTTTTTTTTTTTTTAAGAAAATGACTGATCAAATAAGACCCTTATTTTTTGGCTGGGATCATGTAGAGCCATTTAAAGCTGCATTGAAAATGCAATTTGGACCTTGAACCGGTTTATTTCCATTGAATTCCTCAAAAAACAAATTTCTTTATGACTAAGGAAAGGCATGAACGTCACGGATGACACGGGCGTGAGTAAATTGTCAAGAAATTTTCATTTTTATTTCACCTTTCTAGTTCAACTACATGCACGAGTGCTTCGAGAGAGTCTTCTGTGAGCTCAAATGGAGAAAAGAGGTGGGTACATCAGTTCTGAGTGAGAGTCTGATTGCTCTTCTTGCTCTTATTGATTGGTAAATTTTTTTCAGGTCGAGGAGGAGGCCACAGACAAGGACAATAAGAACTGCAGTAAAGATGGTATGTGCGGTAAGGTAAGGCTCTGCCTGCCTCCGTGTTGAATTGTGGACCGTAACGTCTCTCCATAATGTGTGCTCTGAAACCTGTCTGTCTTTGACAGAATATCTTCCAACTGTTGAGGCACAGAAGGGATGGAGGCACATGAACGAAGAGATCATCTCCTCTTGAATTCTCAAATACATGCACACATACACTAAAAGCTGCATACAGAGACTCCGAAAACATTTCAAACCAGGCCCATATGCTTACACGTACTCCACTACTGATACACACTAACTGAAATGGGAAGAAACAAAGCAGGAAATGACACAACCACAGTTCAACGATCAAAATATGGAACTACAAGAGACTTTTAGAGACTTACGCCATCATTTCACTGGACTGGACAGAATTATGTTGGACGTACTGACTGCCAGAGAGAGACAACGCTGAAAGACAGACGTGATGAAGAGGTGATGTCTGATGAACGCACCCTGGTCGTTGACATGGCACCAGCATTGTGACTAACTCATGTCATGTGACTGGTCTTCAGATGCAGACAGCTGAGAGACTGACCTGTGTTTCTGCGGAGTGCGTCAATTCGAAGACACGAAAACGTCGGCGGTCTGACTAATGCATCATGCTGACACTAACACACGCACCTGTGAGGGCAGAGATGCTCTCTCAGAATGTATCAGTTCAAAAAAAGAATATAAAAAAAGCAAAAACCATTACTACATTTTCCACTTGGACAATCAGAGTGAGAGAGGGAAAGAGAAAATGACCCTTTTCAAGCGAGCAGAAACGAGGGCGAGAGAGACAGATCAATACTTTCCATGCTTTTCCACACTAATTTGTCTCTTACCTCACTATTGCCACTGTGTTGGTAGTAGGTTTGTACAGATTTTCAGCCCTTTAGCTGAACTGAGGTTTTTAATTTCATTTTTTTTCGTTTGTGCTCTCATCTGTCTTTTATTGTCCAAAGCAGTATTTGATTGCATTAGCCATCGCCAGGCCCAGATGGAATTTCTGTGCTGATTTTATTTTTAATTTTTTTTTTGGAAATTTCTGCTGGTAAAATGTGTTCGATTGGTCAATGACGTAATGCTCTTTTTTTAAAAAAATCTATTATTTATTCAAAATATGGTAAGAATGCAATTCATATATATAGATGTTGAATACACCTCTTATTAATCATGTTTTTATTAATTTCTGAGATAAAATATTTCCAATTCATTCCAAATCATTCGTTCCATATTCATAATTCATAATATTTGCAAAAACAATGGTAACACTTCACAGTAAGGTTGTTAAAATTAGTTAATGCAGTAACTAACATGAACAATGAGCAATGCATTTATCACACTATTTATTAATCTTTGTTAATGTTAGTTAATAAATTCGGTCATTGTTAATGTTAGTTCACAGAGCATTAACTAATGTTAACAAACACAACTTGTGGTTTTAATAAGGCATTAGTAAATGCTGAAATTAACATTGAGATTAATAAATGCTGTAGACATATTGTTCATTCTTAGTTCATGTGAACTAATTTGGTAACTAATAAATGTTATTGTAAAGTGTTACCAAAATGATACTTTTAACCTTGAAAAATAGATTTAAAACTTTTTCAGTGGTTCTCACCTTTTTTGCTTTTCCGACACAGTATTTAAAGGCCCTTAGTATTAGTCTTACTAGTATTTACTAGTATTACTAGTATTATTGGTAACACTGCAGTAAGGCATCATTTGTTCACATTCAGGTACCAGTCAGCAATCGCAGGCAGTTTCTGTCAGTGTGAACATTTGTTCACATTAATGTATTAACTAACAAGAACGAACAATGAACAATACATTTATCACTATTTATTCATCTTTGTTAATTTTAATATTCATTGTTACAACAAACACAACTTGTGATTTATATAACACATTAGTAAATGCTAAAATGAACATTAACTAAGATTAATAAATGCTGTAGAAGTATTGTTCTTTCTTAGTTATGTTAAATATTGTAGTTAACTAATGTTAAATAATGAACCTTATTGTAAAGTGTTACCAAAACAATACTTTTCACCTTGAAAGATATATTTAAAACTTTAAAGTTAAAAAGGTTTTTTTCAGTTGTTCTGAACATTTTTCTCCTCAACAAAAATGCAGGACAGACAGTGTATTAGTTTTACTAGTATTTGCTAGTATTACTTGTATGATTGGTAACACTTCACAGTAGTGTCATTTGTTAACATTAATTAATATGTTAGCTAACATGAACAAACAATGAACACATTTATGACACAATTTATTAATCTTTAATGTTAGTTAATATAAATATAGTCATTCATTTATGTTTAAAATCGACTTGCATTTAATAATGCATTAATAAATGCTGAAATTAACATGAACTAAGATTAATAAATGCTGTAGAAGTATTGTTTAAGTATTGTACTCGCCCCCTTGTCATCCAAGATGTTTGTGTTTTTTCTTTCTTCAGTCAATAAGAAATTATAAAATCAGGCATTATCTCCATATTGTGGAGTTCAATTGTGCCCCCAAGTTTGAACTTCCAAAATGTAGTTTAAATGCAGCTCAAATGGCTCTAAACAATCCCAGCCGAGGAAGAAGGCTCTTATCTAGCAAAACGATTGGTCATTTTCAAAACAAATTGACAATTTATATACTTTTTAACCTTAAACACTCAATTTAAGTCTGCGTAATTTTTTTTTCCCCTGGTTCAGTATGGGCAATACAGTTAGGGTATGTTGAAAAACTCCCATCTCGTTTTCTTCCCCAACTTCAAGATCGTCATACATCGACCCAATGTTTACAAAGTGAACATGCAAAGAATATCAAACACCCTTTACAAAAAAAGGTAAAACGGCAATGTAGGACGATTTTGACGTTAAAGAAGAAAGCGAGACAGGAGTTTTTCGACATTCCCTAACTCTATTAACCCAGGTTACACAGACTATGCATACGCATCACAGAGACGAGCATTTGAGGTTAAAAAGTATATAAATTGTCAATTTGTTTCGAAAATGACAGATCGTTTTGCTAGGTAAGAACCTTCTTCCTCGGTTGAGATTGTTTAGAGTCATTTAAAGCCGCATTTAAACTGCATTTTGGAAGTTACAACTTGGGGGCACCATTGAAGTCCATTATATGGAGATAATTCCTGAAATGTTTTCCTCAAGAAACAATTTCTTATTGAGTGAAGAAAGGCAGACATGAACATCTTAGATGACAAGGGGGTGAGTAAATTATCTGTAAATTTTTGTTCTGGAAGCAGACTTCTCCTTTAACGTTAATGTGTATTAACTAACAAAAAAAACGAACACTGAACAATGTTAGTTAATATAAGTATAGTCATTCAGTTAGTTAATGTTAGTTCACCGCGCATTAACTTATGACAACATGTGATTTTTATAACACATTAGTAAATGTTGAAATTAACACAATCTAAGATTGTTAACTAATGTAGTTTACTAATGTTAACTCATGAACTCTATTGTAAAGTGTTACCAAAACAATACTTTTCACCTTGAAAGATATATAAAACACAATATTTAAAGGCTTTAGTGTTATTTTTACTAGGATTTTCTAGTATTATTGGTAACACTTTACAATAAGGTGTCATTTGTTAACATTAATGTATTAACTAACATGAACAAACAACAAAAAATATTTATTACAGTATTTATTCATCTTTGTTAACGTTAGTTAATAAAAATACAGTTGTTCATTATTAGTTCATGTTATTTCACAGTGCGTTAACTAATGTTAACAAACAGCTTGTGATTTTAGTAATGCATTAGTGTTGAAGTTAATATTAACTAAGATTAATAAATGCTGTAGAAGTGTTGTTCATTCTTAGGTTGTTGACTAATGAAACCTTATTGTAAAGTGTTACCGTATTATATTGCTTTTAATAAGTTTTGCTGTAGTTATTATAAAGCTGCTTGTTTTCAAACTGTTTTATTAACTAGGAGTGTCAGTATATATTAAATACATTTTCCAAAAAAATTGTATGTACTTTAATAAAACAAAAGTTGCTGAGGGAAAACAAATTTAATTATTTGAATAGAACTATAATTGAAATAGTTCTCCTAATTTTGAGTCATCCACATTGTTTTTCAATACCATATGAAACCAACATAAAAGGTGTATTTCTAAACATCTTTTTTTTATGGGCGCTCTCGCATGTCAAAGACCCAAACACAGCTGAGAGTCATTTTAATATTAGCTAAATGCATGATCAAATCGCCTTTATTTGTATGATGTTCAAAGTGAACACTCAAGGGCTGGTGAAAATGACGAACTTGTGAATTCTGGGTGTTGTGAATCTGCAGAGATTGTGTGTGGGTCTGGCCATGGCTGTGGAACACCTGCCCACTGATCATCTGTACCAGTGCTGTGTGGGTGTTTGCTCTCCTCATATATGACTTGAGTTGTATTAACAGTGTTATAAATGTGAAGCACTGAATTGGAAAGCCAGCAGTGTTAGTTATGTGTGCATATTGGGCTGCCATGCCTTCATCCGTCAGTAGGAGGCTCTGAACGCACAGGAAGCGTCTGCATCCACCACGTGTGAGTGTTTATCCATTGACTTTTTTTCTTCAGTGTTACTTATTGTAGCGCAGGCGCATACAAACCTGTCACTCCGGACCAGTCATGACATGTTTTGCACTTTTTAAATGATGTGTGTGTGTGTGTGTGATGTGTGTTAAAAACAGACAGCATGCCATTTCTGTCCTGCACTGTTCTGTCCTGCACTGTTGCGTCTCTGTCATCACATTCGTCGACTTTAAAGGGATATTTTGGTTTCAATATCCACCCTTTTCCTTAACGCCGAAGTAAGCCTATGGGTGAGACTTCCGGTTCGTTAGGAAAATAACGAGAAGAATAACAGTGCGTTAAACGGGAAAACTGTTTGTACTACAAACCAGTGTGTTCATAATTAAGATAATACATTAATATATTATAGCAAGACACACTAATTTGCAATATCATGCAGTAAAACGAGTTTTGTAAAGTTAAATATAGCCGGACCCATAAAATGTACAAAATAGCCGCGCCGTTCTTACGGGAAGAAAAAGCTGGATAGGATTTGCTCGGTTTTTGCCATAAAGACGATTACTACAAAAAGTATTTAAAAATTTGGTTTATAGTGAGGGGTTTATAAGAGAAGTAATTGATGTAAAGAATAAAATACTGTTTTAATAGACACAAACAACATATTGACACATTTTATTATCAAATCGCTTAATTTTCTGTTCTATTGAAGCTATGACTAAACCCTAAAATGACTGACTCAACATAAGTTTTTAAAAAGAAAACCCCACATAATTTTTATTTCAGTGTTTTTTGCTTTTTTGAAATACAAAAAGGGGGGGAAAAAAGGGGTAAACCGAGAATATTTAATTTGTATTGAACCTGGAATATTCCTTTAATAGACAAACTGAGTGAACGGGTGATTATGAAGAGAGCGATCAGCGGATTTGGTTGTGTTGGATTACCACAGCTGTCTTATATAACGGTTATGCTGGTTATCATGGGATTTCACTGATTCATGCAAAGCCTCTGCTTAAGCATACGGTTCCAATCTCTCTTCTTTCTTGTCGGATGGCCTGTCGTAGACTTTTAAGATGAGACTTTTACCTTCGTCTGTGTGTATCTCTTCCCCTCTCTCATTCTTTACTCCTTCATTCTCTGTTTGTTTGCTCTGTGGACTGATACTTTAATTTATTTGAATATGAAACTCGAACACAAATATCTCTGTGTACAGTATTTTCAGCGGTGTGAGTTTTTGAGTAACCTTTTCAAAAATAAGGCACAAATACATTTACAAAGTGACTCTGAGGTGTAGTATAAACCGAAATAAGCAATGTAGGGCACATACTGCAAATTAAACAGGAACAAAAAAAGCAAGACAAACGGGATACCTGGAGGTTCTGAAATAGAAATCTCAATGTTTGGTAATGTTTGGTCACAGCATTAAAATAAAATGTAACATATTCTTTTAAATAAATCGATTTATTGACTCATTCTGTGTGACTTTTTTGACATTCCAGTGGCCTCTCGGTGAGATACGGCCTTTTCGAACCAGTGACAGACGTTGTCCTGAGGTGGAGGGGAATAATTCAAATACATCAAAAAGATGTGGGCGCGAGGTGCCAATGTGTAAATTATGCAGCAGCCGTATAAATTGTGAATGGGATTAGTAACAGTAGTGTTGCTCTCTGTGGGTCATGTCACTGACCTTCACCCTTGTGATTTTATCAGGCACTTAACAATTAAAGAACAAATGGGGCCTGAAACGCAAGAAGGCTTGTGTCACTTCAGCAGCAGCGTGAGCGTCAGGCCTAGTACAGGTTGTACTGTCTTTGCCAGCTGAGGAAGTTCAACCTGCCACTGAAACCTGCTGATACGGGTCCATTAAGTAGTAACTAAGTCTGTCATGTACACCTTTAGAAATGTCTGGTTAGGTGTGCTCACCAAATTAGACAAAAGATGTCAGTCAGGATATACACCTCCAGAACAGAGGTTTTTAATCATTTAGATGGCATGAACACCCAAATATGATCATTCTCCTGCAAGGGACCCTATTCTACAATTTAAAAGTCAGCTATATAAAGACTCAATTCATAGACTCAATAATTATTATTATTATTATTATTATGGAAAAATGTATATTTAGTTTCTGTAACATTTCATATATATGGTATATATGTAGCTTAAACTTCAGATCGTCTCATTTTGTTTACTTATTAAATTTTCATTTTTCATTTTATTTGTTTTATTATTTTCAAAATCAAATTATATGTATTGATTTAAATCAATTTCACATTTAGTATTTATTAACTAAATATATAAATGTGTTATTTAAATCTTATTTATTTTTCATATTTCAAAATTTGACACATTTATGTAATTTCTGTGACTAACATGCTATGCGAGTTCAATAAAAATAAAAGTATATATTATATATTATTTATATACTGATTTATAATATAATGTGATGCAAAATAGAATAAAGTTATTATTATATTATATTATATTATATTATATCACCCAAAGATTTTACTTGGTATGGATTAAAATAACAGCTATTACAAACAAGCAAGCAAACAAACAATAAATAAAATAAAATACATATTTTTTTAGATTATATTATACTCATATATTATAATCATTTAAGTAATATATTATTTATATAATGATTTATAATATAATATAATGCTAAATATTATAAAGTTATTATATTATATTATATTATATTATATTATATTATATTATATCACCCAAAGATTTTACTTGGTATGGATTAAAATAATAGCTATTACAAACAAGCAAACAAACAAACAATAAATAAAATCTAGATTTTTTTTATAGATTATATTATACTCATATATACCATTTAAGTAATATATTATTTATATAATGATTTATAATATAATATAATGCTAAATATTATATTATATTATATTATATTATATTATATTATATTATATTATATTATTCATAATCGGCCAAATATTTTACTTGGTATGGATTAAAACAAGGGCTATTACAAACAATAAATAAAATTAAATAAAATTAAATAAAATAAAATTAAATTAAATTAAATTAAATTAAATTAAATTAAATAGGCTATAATTAATTTATAATTAATAATATATTAGAGTATAATACAATGTAATATTTTAGATTATATTATACTGTATTATATAATAAATCATTATATAAATAATATATTATATAATGATTTATAATATAATATAATATAATGCTACATATTATATTATATTATATTATATTATATTATATTATATTATATTATATTATATTATATTTTATTATTCATAATCGCCCAAAGATTTTACTTGGTACGGATTAATACAAGGGCTATTTCAAACAAACAAAAAATAAAATTAAATTAAATTAAGTTAAATTAAATTAAATTAAATTAAATTAAATTAAATTAAATGGGCTATAATTAATTTATAATGAATAATATATTAGAGTATAATACAATGTAATATTTTAGATTATATTATACTGTATTATATAATAAATCATTATAGAAATAATATATTACATAATGATTTATATTATAATATAATATAATATAATATAATATAATATAATATAATATAATATAATATAATATAATGCTAAATATGATATGATATTATATTATATTATATTATTCATAATCGCCCCAAGATTTTACTTGGTACGGATTAATACAATGGCTATTTCAAACAAACAAACAAACAAACATTAAAATAAAATAAAATAAAATAACAGTTTCAAGTCAAGCATTACACAAGTAACTATTTCATGTCATTAATAACCGATCGTGCTTTTAGGCTCACATTGCGGTTTTTTGCGAAGTGCTACGTCATAAGACAGCGTCAAAAAAGCCGTCGCAGCTCCGCGCCACATTTCATTGTCATTCACCAGCGTTGTGTTTTCAATGTGCATGTGGCCTTTTGCAGGGACGTAGCGGGATTGTGAACGCCGCCCGCGCCTGTAAGTATATTTACTTGCTGTAACGTGCATAATTGTGTGTTATTTAACATTTAATTGCGTTTCCGGAACGAAATGGGAACAGGATCATGCCGACGCTAGAGAGACGATTCAAAGCTTTTCCGATCGCGGTTATGGCTGGCTGTCGCATTAAATACCGGATCCCCAAGCACACAGTTTTCTCATCTAGGTCCTTGTAGTATTAAGCTGTTGCATGCTTTAATTGAATTGAAGGGTAGTAAATGCTTAGTAGCGGGTTGTATTTGCGATATATTCATACAAGCAGATCAACCTCAGATGTCCTTGCAACGTAGTTTTTTAATTTTGTAGCGTAAAGGGCTTGAAACTTACCTAAGAAGATTATGAACAGAGCTGGTTTATAAAAAAACATGTCGATATTGAACAAGAACAAGAAAATAACCATGAATTATAATGTAACCGTAAAAAAACAGTGTTTTGTTTTGTTTTCCCTACGCTACGCGTCTTTTGAATGTACTAATTTTCGTCAATGTAGCTTTCGTCTAATAGCTCCAGATACATGTTTACATTGTCTATTTGTGTGTTGTAATATTCTAATTCTGACAGAGATATTAGACAGTAACCCAAAAGTAGCATATTATCATCTAATACAGTGACTATACTGTGGTACCACCACAGTATGAAGATAATTAACTTCGTGTTGATGTCAGAGTTTAACAAAAGTATCAAAAATGCAAAGACTGAAAACTAACAGATGCCTGTAATATCAATAATAGAGTCAATGAACGCTGCTGTACATCTCCTGAATATAGTGATGAAAGCAGCGGCTGTTGTGTGGTCTTTGATGCTGTGTATCCTCAAGCCCTCAGCTACAAAAGTTGCAACTTTGCGTGACTGTGTGTGATAAACTGGGTTATTGAGCGCCTCCGGGGGACGTTTGTCCGCACATGACCCGTATTCTTTCGGACTTTTTCTTTTAGGGGAGTGAAGGCGAACTACGCGCATCCTCAGAAGCGTTTTGCACTCAGGCGCCTCTTAAGATTTTGCACTTCAGGCGTCGGTAGGAGGTTATAAACTGCAGTGCAGTTTCATGTCGGTCACGGTACTGTAACCTCATGTATTATGCATCTGGGAGGGTCGCAGGTGGAGGTTTGCTTTCAGTCTGCCGGCTGGTGAAATCTGAAACGAAACCAATAGTTCAGCGGCTATGATAAAATGAGTAGTGCGATGCAGTATTAATATGTCGTGCTGTTAACTGATATGCAGTAATATGAATACAGTCGTCCCGCATGAGTTCTTTCGATGTTTATATGCCTGGGGGTGATTTGCTTGGTTTTTTATAACGTTAGACACATTTTCTGACGCGTTTTACTCAACTGTGGTAGTAGAACTTTAATTAAATGGTGTAATTAGCGTTTCTGAAGCTGTAATATTTCGATGAAACCGACTAATGGCGCCCTCTGCTGTCAGTGAGTAGACTATGCGTGTTGCGAGTAAGTTTCTAGCAGCAGTTTGACCGCTTGGAGAAGAATGGAAAGCGAAACCTAACGTGTTCTCTGTCAAGTTCGCAACATTCCGCGCGTTTTCTTTTTCCCTTCATTGCTGATTTTACTTTCCCCAACACGCTTTCCAAATGCAATAAGATAGTCTCAGGATCTCGTGTAGTGGAGTTTGTGGACCCGAGAACATTTGCGGACCCGAGAACATTTGCAAAAGGTGTACGGAAACAAGAAGTTGCTCGAGTGTGATCTAGTCTAAATCATGTTCGGTTTTCATGCGGAACAGTGTTTAGTCAGTGCACGAGTCTGGGCCTCATCTGTGTCAAGTTTAATTATATTTTGCCTTCAGTTGTTTTTCAGGTATGTATAACTTCTTGGTATGATTTTTGGCTTGGGTTGATCTGATTGGGATGTTACTAATGTATGTTATATAATATGCTAAGCTAAGTCTGAACTAGAACTAGGAATCAGTGATTTGTTGTAAAGAAAGTCTTTAGATATGAGTTTTGTAATGGACGCCTTACTATTTTCATCCTTTTAGCTCCCACGTAAGCCCTCGGTTATATACTAAATCTCCTCTATATGGTGTTCTTAACTTCAGTCATAGAAGATCTGGAAATTTGGGGGAATTTTAAAAATGAGAGATTGGACCAATTTACCACAGTCGTTGAAGTCATTTGTGAGGGTGTGCAATTGCGTTGTTGGTTAGAAATTGCTTTTTGTGAATGCAGTCTCTATCCACATGAATGATTTAAAATCCTTATTACTTTAATGTTGAAAAATCAAGACAATTCAGTCTACATTACATTTAAGTAATTCCACTATTTTGCGAACCATGTTCGTTTTTAAATACTTTAAAATAAAGTGATTTGCGGACAAAATTCTTTTCAATAACCCGTCTACTTCATCTCACAGTTTTGAAGATATTCATTTAATTAAATGATTAATTTGCTAAACTTTGTACGCTTAGTAGGCCCTTCTAAGCTAAATCTTTTTTAGATGTATTTTTTGCTGCTGTACTTTTTTGTTTGTGAGATCAAGGTGTAAAATCAGGGAATTCTTTATAGCACCATGTAAGCGTCATTGTTTAATAGAATTACCTTCTGCAACAATCTTTAATACAGTATATTTTGTTAGGGATGGCCATTATAATGTCAGATATATTTACACTGAAACTCCAAAATCCACAAGCATCATTTTCTAATGCACATGGAGTGGCACGTGGAATCTAAGCGAGCACAATCACTTTCCCCCTCGCTTCAGTTTATTTAGAGAGTGAGCTGTTATGTCTGAAGTTACGTGTGAAGCTGCATCAGGGTCACAGTAAGCCAGACTGTGTGGAATTGTCTCTTGTCTGTTAGTTTTTAGTGGAAGGCTGTGAGTTCAGGTATGTGGTGTTGTGTTTATCATCTGGTGTTGTTTACCTATCATTGATTATTCCCCTGGTTCATCGGTAGCCTTTGATTGGTTGATTATTCAGCTTTTGCAGTTTGTTAAAATGTTGAGTTATACATATTTTAATAAATATTATTACTCAGAATATTATTACTGTTATACAATTACAGTTATTTTTACAATCAAAATGGATAGCCAAACAAAATGAGATAACAGGCAGAGAGACATCACAGGCTCATTCACCATTTAATTAAGTGTATAAGTAAAAGATGACTGACTGAAGCATCATTCTGCCCAACATCTCTTTTGTAAGTCATATGGAAATGAAACAAAATAAAGGTAAAAAATAAAATAAGACATTTTATTATTATTATTATTATTATTATTATTTTTTGATAAATTTAATTTTTTATTCACAACTTTACACACTGGAAAGCAATTTAATAGCGCAAAATTGCGTTGTAATGCTAATTGGAAGCTACGCTGCACTGTTTTTTCCTGGTTAATATTGTAATGTTGCTTGCTTTAAAATAATCCATTGCATAAAGTGCTATATAAATAAATGTGACTTGACTGGAGTGCACAGTATATCCACGTCGCTATGATCAGATGCTTTCTTAATAGCTGTTTTCTTATCGCTGTCAATTTTGTTGTGTTTTTGTACTTCAGATTTGCCTTGGATATTATTTCTTTGAAGAATGTTAATTGTAATGAGATTATAATAGCAGTCAGTAACGTTACTGTGTTCAGAAAACTGAATGTTGACACTTCTTTTGTGAATTTTATTTATATTTATTACGTGTAATTTGAGATTTTTAACCTGCTGTCCTGAGGCTCTCAAACTGTGTTCCTTTTTATTATATTAATAGTGCTGTTTATGACATTTGTCTTTTTTTGGCACTAAATGTAGAGCAAACAAGCATACATTTTAAAATATTTGTTCTTTAGTAAATGAGCCCAAAAGGTAAGGATGCAGGTATTTTCAAGTTAAAATATTTATTTAGTAGTGTCAAAATTAAGGTAAGGCAAGTGTTTATTGACAAATAATAGAATATTCTGGAGGAAATTTCTAATTACACATTAAAATACTTATCCCCCAAACCAAACTGTACTCCAAAACTGCAATATGCACCAAACTGTGAAAAAACTTGATTTGTTAACACCCCTGTTAAACTGGTGTCTAACAAATAGTAGAGTTGAAAAAAAGCTTTTGCTGGCTAAGTGTTGCCCATTGATCGGTTGTATTCTGAGGACTGTAGAGTGTTAATAAGCAACTTATTTTAAACTAGCAGTGATTCACACAGGACCTACCCTAGGCTGTCAAGTACTAGTGTTGGATTCACTGACTTTCACTGACATCTTGCAATGTTTTGCCAGTCTCTTAAATAACAGCTTTACTCATCATTGTGCTTCACTTAATATAGTTACTCATATTGGGAGAGGGTGTCCTTGAAAGTGCTTTCCTTTAATACCCATGACCACTTTCTCTTACCATAAGGATGCACAAATTACCCGCTAAGCCAGAAATAAATTGGTTGTGTCACAATAAGCATGCATAATTAATCTGTGAGCCTTTTACCAAGTCTTCAAATTACAATCTACTGGGTTGCCAAGAAATGTGCAGACAGGACTTTTGTGTCTTTACAGTGACACTGTAACATCAAAAAGCCTATGTCCCCTTTTTATGATTTTCTGTTGTTCTCTGTCTCTCTGCAGAACAAGCGTTGCACAGACTAAACCTTTGGTATCTTTGTGACATTACATCCAGACTGCTGTGACTAAAGCGTGCACACATTCCATTCATCAAGCCCGACGCTACGCCTTTCTCGCCCCCCACCCCTGCGCTATGAGCAGAGGTGGAAGAGGGTTTAATAAAGATAGCCAGCAATTCTCCCACCCTCCCCAACAGGGAAAACCTCAGTTTCGTTCTTACGCAACCACTCGTCACCCGCGGGGCCCTCGTGTCCCAAGTCCCGACTCTGTATCTGGCAGCTATCCGCATCCTTCCTTTTACTCCAGTCGCCCGGGTGCTCCTGGCGTGCCTCCACGTGGTCGTCCTTTTCCCCCTAGCCCCTCGAATCCACCCCTGTGGGCATCCCCCCAGAACATCAGTGATCAGATCTCTGACTCGAATGGTGTAAGCTTCCGCCAACACCAGGTGCAGTTCCTCAGGGGGCAGAGTGCACAGGCTCCGCAGTTCAAAGCACCGCAGCAGCAAGGGTCCCAAACCTCTGGCCGAGGGGAAGAGGTCTTTACTAGGCCTATCCAGTACCAGGCAGGTTATCGTGACTTCAAAACAAGTGGTAGCAATTTTGGAAGAAGAGACGGCTACGGCGGAAGCCGAGGAAACTGGCAAAGGGAACAGAACTTTAGAAATACACCAGGACCTAAGAGAAATCCACAGTGGAATCACTATCTCCAGAGGGGACAGTATTATCCCAATCAATACACTAAGCACTACTGGAATACACAGGCAGATGATGTGTCCTCAGGCCTTCGTAGTCTGAGTTTGAGTGACCGGGTAACAAGGGTAGACACCTCTGACACCTCGTCCTGCAGTGGCCTCGCCAACAAGGTTTTCAGTTCTCCTGGCTCGGTCAGAGAGTCTCTGTATTTGACCCCTGATATCCAGGAACAGGTCCTTGCTTTTTTGACGTCACTCGGGCCAGACGAAACCGTTCAGGCCAAGGCCTTGGGTAGAAAGCTCTGCCTTCCCAAGGGAATTGTTAATAAGGCTTTATATGCCCTTTTAAGGACAAACCAAGCAGTGAAACAAAGTGAGATTCCTCCTCTGTGGAGACTCCGCAAGGAAGACGACGGTGAATTCATCAAAGAGAGAGACCAAACAAAGTTCTCAAAGAATTTTGAGAAAAAGCCAGGTCAGAAGTTATTCGTAAACCAAGAGGCTAGAGAGGATCTCCCCAGCACCAGTGCTCCCTCTGCATCACAGGTCCTTGTTGAGGCTGACAGCGATTCCTCTGACCAATCAGAGGACTCTGAAGGTGAAGATACCTGTAAAACATTGCTACCTGACCAGCATCAAAAGTCTTTTTTACCTGCTGTCCAGTCTGTAACCTTGTCTACAATGGCCGATACTAAAGATAGCAAAGAGAAGATCCTACAGTACCTCTATGAAGCAGGTACAGGCAATGCGCTTGTGATTGCCAAAAACCTTGGCCTGCGAAGTGCCAAGCAGGTTAACCCTACACTCTATGCCATGGAGAAGCAAGGCGATGTAAAGCGTGACACCGACGTTACACCGCCTACTTGGTCGCTTAGTGCACACCGGCAGGAAAAGATGGACCGCCAACGGAAAGCTGCTGCAACTGCAAATCAGGAAGTTAACAGTGCAGAGATGTTAAACTTTGCAGCTGAAGCGATTACAAATGTAAATGAGGTATTCGGGTTTTCAGGAGGTACCGCAGCTGAGCCGATGGATGCAGGTGAAAATCCATTGGATGAGATTTTAGGCAACAACACGTTTAGTAGCACAGAGGTTGACGTACCTGGCCTTGAGCCGATACCACCCAAACCCAGTGAACCACCCAAACCCAGTGAACCTCCCACATCCACCTTCCACTACTTCCAACCTCCTCATCGGTTCTCGTACTATCAGGATACGGCCAGTAATGGAGGAGAACGCTCACAGTGGGCATCTGACGATATACCAGAATTCTTGAACACGATCCGCTCTGAGGTTGCTGTTTCGTTGGCTGCTCCCCCTCCCCCAACCCAAAGCCTGGAGACAAGCAGATTACAGAAGCTGAAAGAGGCTCGCAGTAAGAACCCAGTTAGCGGACTGATGGAGTTTGCTCAGCACTCTGGACACACTTGTGAGTTCCTACTTCTGGACCAGTCTGGACCTTCACATGACCCAAGGTTAGTTGAAAAGCTTTATGGGTGCATTTGTGTCTGTGTTAAGACCTTCTTTGCCTCTGACTTGGAAAGCTGCTACACAGCGGTGATCAATTTGATGGGATAGTTTACCCAAAAATGAAAGTTCTGTCATTAATTACTCACCATCATGTCGTTCCAAACCTGTAAGACCTTCTTTCATCTTCAGAACACAAGTTAAGATATTTTTGGTGAAATCTGAGAGCTTTCTGACTCTTTATAGACAGCAAGGGTCCTTCCACGTTCAAGGTCCAGAAAGGTACTAAGCTTCATAAAATTACAGTTGAACCACTGATGTCACATGGTCTATTTTATTGATGTATTTCTTGGCCTTGAACGTGGAAGGAGCATTGCCAAAATATCTTAATTTGTGTTCTGAAGATGAACGAAGGTCTTACTGTTTTGGAACAACATGAGAGGGAGTACTTAATGACAATTTAAATTTTTGGGTGAAGTATCCCTTTAAGTATTGGTGAAACAGCCAAGGTTTTTGGAGATGTTACAGATGTTCTCTTGCTAGTGAATTTTGGTAAAATGGGGTTGCATGATTAAGAATTAGCAGAAACACACACTAACTGTGTTTTCATGGATTTATAGTTTGAGGTTTTTCTTTTCGTTTCCAGGTTTCGGATGCAGGTCATGTTGGATGGTCGTAGGTTTCCAGCGGCTGAGGGTCCAAACAAAAAAGTGGCCAAAAAAGATGCTGCAGCCATAACCCTGAAGATTCTTTGGAAGGAGACGGAAGGAGCAGATGGTGACGAAGAGGAGGAACCGAGCATTGAGGGAGCTGAGTCAACCACTGACCTGGCAGATGATATGGTAGTATGTTTGTTTTTGGCTTTTAGTGTCAAAGTTGCATGAAACTTAATCATTTAATCTCTCATGCAGTTTTGATATCCTCTTTTACCTTTAATTGAACTTGTATATAAAGTACATATTGTATATAAAATAAGTTGTGTGATATATTTATTTAAAAGGTTAGTTCACCCAAAATGAAAATTGTCATTAATTGCTTACGTTTATGTCGTTCCAAACCTGTTAGACTTTTGTTCATCTTCAGGACGCAGATTAAGATATTTTTGATAATATCCAACAGCATTCTGACCCTGCATAGACAGCAACGCAACTGACACGTTCAAGGCCTAGAAAGGTGCATTGATAAAATAGTCCATGTGACATCAGTGGTTCAGCCTTAATTTTATGAATCTGCAAGAACTTTTTGTGCACAAAGAAAGCAAAAAAAGTGACTTTAATCAACAGTATCTTCTCTTACGTGTCAGTCTTTGACACGCGTTCATTAAGGTTGCACCACTGATGTCACATGGACTATTTTATCAATGTTCTTACTACCTTTCTTAACCTTAAACGTGTCAGTTGCATTGCTGTCAATTCAGGGTCAGAAAGCTTTTGTATTTCATCAAAAAAAGGGGGAAAAAAATTGTTTCGAAGATGAACGAATGTCTTACGGGTTTGGAACGACATGAGGTTGAGTAATTAATGACAGAATTTTCATTTTTGGGTGTAGTAGCCCTTTAAAAACAATACTATTATTTATATATTTATTTTCTCCCTCTCATTTCTAAAGGGTGGGACAGATACTCCGCCCCAGGCTCTGTCTCGGTCTCTACCTGGAGGTAAGAACCCCGTTTCTGTCCTAATGGAGCACAGTCAGCGTAGTGGGCATCCCATCCAGTTCATCAAGACAGGACAGGAAGGACCACCCCATGATCCACGGTAAAACACATCCCACAATGAAGGCTTTTAGGTTACATCTCCATAATCCTGCTACAGATAGTCACATGCTTTTTGTCCTGATATGTTTTCCAGGCTTTTCTGTTCCCTTGCTGTCCTCACGTTCTCTGCTGTCTCTATGCACTTTCTGTACTATCTTCTCTCACTCTAGTTCTCCCTCTTAAAGTCTTTAACTCTCATTTTTTGCATTTCTTACCATTTCCCCTTGTTGCTGGTACTAAACCTACTGAGCATAATGTTGTTGTTTTTGGTAGTGATACTCTTTTTCTCTTTTCTCCTCCAAGCCTGTGTTTCTGTTCCTCTTTTCTTGCTGTCTGTGTTCTTATGTCCCTAATTCCCTTTGCCCCTACAGTGTGACTTTGCTGCCTATAAAATACAATGTCTGCTTTGTGTAATCCTGGCCCAAAATGTTGTTTTATCTTTGTCTCCATCTTTTTTTTTGTTTCTCTTCTTACACTCTTTCTCCAAAATGGGTTTGCTGCTTATAAAAGTATGAGAAGTGGTCGGAAGCTATTGTCCATTATCATCAGAGTCTGTATCAAAATAGAAAATAGAATCTAAATATTTAATGAAATTAATGTATAATCTGTATGCATGCTTCAGGGTGTTTGCAGTGATCTCTGAGCATATTCTACAGCTGTGGTTCTCAACTCCAGTCCTTGGGGCCCACTGCTCTGCACATTTTGTATGTTTCTGAATCTGGCACACTTCAGTTCAGTTCATGGGTCTTTCTCGTAATGAGCTGATGATCTGAATCAGGTGCTTTAAATGAGGGGCGGAATGGGCAGAGCACTGGGCCTCGACGACTAGAGTTGAGAACCACTGTTCTACACAAACTTGGAAGCTGCTCAATTAAAAATATGTTAGACACTCACAAAAATTCAAAATATGTTCCTTTCTCCAGGTGCATGGCCTTTGCGAGAATAGAAAATGCATGTGTTTTTTTTTTTTTTTTTTTTTTTTTTTTTTTTTTGCAGTGTATTCCCAGTATAGTTTCAGTATGGTTTTATACATGTCTTGATTTTATATGACAAATTTGCAGCTCCTAAACATACATACAGGTGTACAAACGTAGGGCCCTATGAGTTCCGTGATGCGGAAAACGTGGACGGAATTGCGGAACCCAGTCATATCAACGGAATTTACTGAATAACGCGGAATGTCATGGAATTTGTCAAAGTTTGAATGAATTAATCAAAAGTAGGTCATTACACTTAAATCAAACCACAATATGGACTAGTATCTGTACTGTATGGATCTAGTATCATATACACACAGAAATGTAAAGGTAGACACGGCAACTCGTCAGAATAAAAGTCTGGTTTAACTTGAAGACATTGTGCCAGATATATATTACTACTACTACTACTACTACTACTACTACTACTAAAATGAAACAAACATTATTTTTTAGGGTATAATCACACATTTCTTCCATGTTTTAACTTTAATAGTAAATTCCCCTTTGTTTGCCAAAAAAAAAACCTTGCTTAATTTTCAATAATTAAAAGATAAAGGAAATTGTTTTATGCCTTCATTTGATAACCAGAACATTTTTAAATACACGGCACAGAATTTCTAAGGGGAAACACTTTCATAAGGCTATTTTAAGAATAAACTTGAATAAATTAAGTATGCATTCGAATAATTAGACATGCTAAAACACAGAACTTGATAACAATAAAACACATGGTAAGAAAAAAATCATAGGGCCCTAAACATGTCATTTTTGTAAAACCTTTATTAAATTGACGTAATATTGTATAAGTTTCATGATTTTAATTAATTAGACATGCTCTTTGATTTAATAAAATTTAATTTAACCATTAAAGAGGAGTTGAGAAGAATTAAAACGGAATTTTGAAAACAATAAAACGGATTTCATAAAATCCAAAAAAAAACTAAATTTTAAAAAAACCTAAAAATGCTCAGTCACACCCTAATTTACAACACAAAAAAAAGTGAAACTTGATCTCTACTGAAAAAAAGTTTTTATTTAACTTTAGGACTGAGCAGTAAGTTACAGTTCTTTAGAAGGGGTAGCTGTATTATTGCAGATATGTGACGTATGAGTAGCAGATTGAAAGCAAAGTTGATTAATGTTGATGTACAACAGATTAAATGAGAAATCATAGTATTGGATTTGGTTCAGGAAAGCTTCCAAAGACATGCATATAGAGCTCTCTGCCAGTGAATATTCATGGCCTTTAGTAATAGAGTGGCTCTGATTACTGGCCTTGATGTAAATACAGCGCTGCCTGCCAAATTAGCATTACCAGACAAGAATATTTTTTGGCTCTAGTAGGCAAAATCATGAATTGACAGCATGCTTGTATGCGTAATGTCTTTTTTTATTTCTCTGTCATTCTTAATATTCCACTGTGCTTTATTGCTGCACCAAAACTACATTTGAATAGCTAAAGAGGTAGCTGGTAGTTACTAAAGTTGTGATCTTTAAGAAATCATTCTTATATGTTGCGTTATTCATTCTGTTCTGTGTGAAACTAACTATTTAAACTGATTGGAGGATTCAGAGCTCGGTGGAAAAGAACTGCCTCATTAGATTTTAAAAGACTGTGTCCGCTGTGACTGATTTGTCATTTTCACTCCACCATCTTTATTGATTTTTCTCCACTTCCTGTGTCAGGTTTATGTTCCGTGTAAAGGTTGGGGAGCGTCTCTTCCAAGAAGCCTCAGCACCCAGTAAGAAAGCAGCGAGGCAGCTGGCAGCGGAGGAGGCCGTGAAAGAGCTGATGGGAGATGGACTATTACATCTTAACAAGGTGAACAGAAGTTTGAAGCCAGTACAAGAAGTAAAAGAGGACTATTTCAAGAAAGAAGATTAAACATAATCTTTCTCTTTCAGCCTCCAGGTACTTTCTGCCCTCTGGGAGACAATGAGTCTCAGCCGGCGATTCCCGCATGCCCCTCGCTTCCCCCTCTGACTGCTGCAGAGCTCCAGGCGGCCCATGAAGCAGGTGTGGGTGATCTTATCAACCACCTGAACAACAACGCTGTGTCCGGTCTGCTCGAGTACGCCCGTGCTCGAGGCTTCGCTGCCGAGATCCGCCTGGTGGGCCAGTCCGGACCCTCGCACGAGCCCAAGTACATGCGCACTCTTACTATCGGTCTTGTTTTTGTGATCTTTGTTCTAAAAAAGCAGGCTTCTCTTCTCAGTGCATCTCACTCCCTGCTGCACGGCCACACATTAAAAAGATCAAATCAACTTACCTCTTTCTCTGTTTAAGGTTTACATACCAGGCTAAATTGGGAGGGCGGTGGTTTCCTGCAGTTTGTGCTAGTAATAAAAAGCAGGGGAAGCAGGAGGCAGCCGACGCTGCCCTTCGAGTGCTCATTGGAGAAGCAGAGAAAGCAGCACGCACTGGAGAGCTCACACCGGAGGTACTAAACACTGAAACTTTAATAAAAAGTTAATAATAAAACTAGCAGTAGCTTTTAACTATGCATTCACTTGTGATTAACAAAGTACCATTAAATATTAAAGGGTCATAATATTTGAAAGCACCACCAAATTATATGCTGAATTTGAAAAACTTCCTAGATAAGCTTCTGATAGACAGACCAGACCTGACATTTCGTTTGTTTGTTTAACTTTTTTGCACACAACATTTACATTGCTAAGTCTTGTTTATGTGCCTACAATTTGACTTTGTGAAGAAAAAACAGTTTTTTTTTTTTTTTTTTTTAATAATTGTATAATTTTTATACACACACACACACACACACACACACGTTTGTTTTTGTGAATTGTGGGGACTTTCCATAGACTATAGATTTTATACTGGCCAAACGATATTGTCTATCCCCTAACCCTAAACCTAGCCCTCACAGAAAACATGTTTGCATCGTTACACTTTCAGATAAACATCATACTATTTTTAATCATTTTTTAACATTGTGGGGACCGCAGGCCGGTCCCCACAATGTCAAAAATTTCAGGTTTTACTATCCTTGTGGGGACATTTGGTCCCCACAATGTAGCAAAAACAAGTACACACACACACACACACACACACACACACACACACTCTTATACATATATATTATGTAAACTCTGACTTTTATTTTGGATGCAATTAATCACAATTAATCATTTGACAGCCCTGGTTTACTCATATTTACTTGCCAAAACATGTTCATTTTGGGCTCCATTTGAAAGGGTTTTAATGTACTAAACGCAAACTTATATTTAGTACTTTTACAAAATTTGTGTGAATTTAGATTTAATTATACTTACGATGCGATTAATAACGATTCATCATTTGACAGCCTTAATTTACTCATATTTACTCACCAAAACTAATGATAATTTTGGGCCTTATTTGAAAGGTTTTTAGTTAAATTGGTGTACTAAACACACAAACTTATGTGTAGTATGTTCACAAATTTTATTGTGTGTGAGTTTAGATGTAATTATACTTGTGATCAATCATTTGACAGCCTTAATTTACCTATATTTACCCGCCAAAACAAATATTCATTTTGGGCCTTATTTGAAAGGTTTTTAGTTAAATTGATGTACTAAACACAAACTTGTAGTACTTTCAGAAATTTTATATGTGAATTTAGTTTTAATTATACTTGTGATGAGATTAATCATGATTAATCATTTGACAGCCCTAATTTACTCATTTACTCACCAAAACAAATGTTAATTTTGGGCCTTATTTGAAAGGTTTTTAGTTAAATTGGTGTATTAAACACAACTTATGTGTAGTACTTTCACAAATTTTATTGTGTGTAAATTTAGATGTAATTATACTTGCGATTAATCATTTGGCCTTAGTTTACCTATATTTACTCGCCAAAACAAATGTTAATTTTGGGCTGTATTTGAAAGGTTTTTAGTTAAATCGATTTACTAAACAAACTCATAGTACTTTCAGAAATGTTATATGTGAATTTAGTTTAAATTATACTTGTGATGAGATTAATCACAATTAATCGTTTGACAGCCCTAATTTACTCACCAAAACTCATGTTAATTTTGGGCCTTATTTGAAAGGTTTTAAATTTAAATTGATGTACTAAACAAGCTGATGTAGTACTTTCACAAATTTTATTGTGTAAATTTAGATTTAATCATACTTCCGATGCGATTAATCGTTTGACATCCCTAATTTACTCACAATTACTCAACAAAACAAAAGGTTTTTAGTTAAATTAAAGTACTAAACACAAACTTATATGTAGTACTTTCACAAATTTTTGTGTCAATTTAGTTTCAATTATACTTTCGATGAGATTAATCACAATTAATCGTTTGACAGCCCTAATTTACTCATTTACTCACCAAAACAAATGTTAATTTTGGGCCCTATATGAAAGGTATTTAGTTAAGTTGATGTACTAAATGCAAACTTATAGTACTTTCGTAAATTTTGTGTGTGAATTTAGATTTAAATTATTCTTCTTAAAATACTTAATGTTTTCTATGTTAATACCATAAGTAATGTGCCTGTTTACTTATTACATTTTTTTTCTTATATACAAATCCAATTTACTATATTATTGACCAGTTTTATGTTATTTCTTGACCAATCGTAAGTCTTCCAGAAAGATGTGCGAAGTAATTGATTTTTTTTTTTTGTATGTTTCAGCTGCCAGTGTCGGGCAGTACGATGCATGACCAGATCGCCATGCTAAGCCATCAGCGCTTTAATGCACTCACAGCACGCATCCAGCACAGCCTTCTGGGTAGGAAGATTCTGGCTACTATCGTGATGCGGAAAGGATCAGATACTCTTGGAACGGTTGTCAGCCTCGGGACAGGTACAAGCACACAAATAGACTTAAACACAGACACAGCCGACATGATGTGTGCACTGTAATTAGAGATGTGCTGTAATTGTTGTCGCCCTACGCCTGTAGGAAACCGCTGCGTGAAGGGAGAGGAGCTTAGTCTTCGAGGGGACACCGTTAATGACTGCCACGCAGAAATCATCTCCAGGAGAGGCTTTATCCGGTATCAGCTTGCAGCAGAACTTTCTCTCTCCCTCACTGACGATTGCATAATTCATTTTTCCTCTCATTCTACAGCTTTTTCCGTCTCATTCTTCAAGATGAAGGAGTCTTATTTCACAGCAGCTCATAAATATATTGACTTTATATTTAGTGTTCTGCAGACGTTTACTGTGAGACAGACAGAATGTCTGCTCATATGCCTGCTGTCTTTCTCTTTCTGTTTTTCTCAGTGATTATGGTACATTCGAGTTATAAAACCTTTGAAAATATATATTAACGTTATTTAGAAATAGCCATTTGTGCTCATATGGCAATAATAGAAACACAATTTCAGTCAATAAAGTGATATATTATGAATGTTATCCATTTTATGTATTAATTCATATACACTTGCAGTCAAAAGATTTTTAATGTTTTTTTTTTTTTTTTTTTTTTTAAAAAGAAATCTGCTCACCAAGCCTGCATTTATTTGATCCAGAATACAGCAAAAGCAGTAATATTGTGAAATATTTCTACTTTTTAAAATAACTGCTTTTTATTTGAATATATTTTAAAATGTAATTTATTCATGTGATTAATGATTACAATTTTTAATCATCATTACTCCAGTTTTCAGTGTCACACGATCCTTCAGAAATCATTCTAATATGCTGATTTGCCATTCAAGAAGCATTTTTTATTATTATAAATATTTACGTTGAGTTTTTTTTTTTTTTTTTTTTTGTTTGGTTTGTTTTGTTTGTTTTTGTTTTTTCCAGGAGTCTTTTTTTTTTTTTTTTTTTTTTTAAATAAAAATTATGAAATTAAAAATTAAAACATTAAAATTATTAAAAATAAAATAAAAAATGAAAATTCAAATTAGTACTTTTAGCAAGGATGCTTTAAATTGATTAAAAGTGATGATAAAGACAGTTATAATGTTACAAAAGATTTCTGTTTGAGATAAATGCTGTTTTTCTGAACTTTCTGTTCATCAAAGAAACCTTAAAAAATTATACTCAGCTATTTTCAACAATAATAATAATAATAATAAATGTTTTTTTTTTATTATTTTTCAGAATATTAGAATGATTTCCGAAGGATCATGTGACTGGAGTAATGATGCTAAAAATTCAGAAATCACAGGGATAGATTACATTTCAAAATCTATTCAATATTTTTTTTTTTTTTTTTTTAAATAGTAAAAATATTTAAAAATGTTACTGTTTTTGCTGTACTTTGGTTCAAATAAATGCAGGCTTGGTGAGTGGAAGAGACTTATTTAAAAAAAACATTAAAAATCTTACAGTTCAAAAACTTTTGACTGGTAGTGTATAGTTTGTAATATTTTCTCTCTATATACAATTAAATACATTTAAATATACTCAGAAATTGTGGATTCAAAATGTATTATTAATTTGTATCTAAATTAAAGGGATAGTTAACCCAAAAAATGTCATTAATTACTCACTCTCATGTCGTTCCAAACCCGTAAGACCTTCATTCGTCTTCAGAACACAAATTAAGATATTTTTAATGAAATTCGAGAGCTTTCTGAACTTGCATAGACAGCAGCACAACTAGCACATTCAAGGCCCAGAAATGATTGAACCTCTGATGTCATTGACTATTTTAATGATGTCCTTATTATCTTTCTGGGCCTTGAATGTGTTAAGGACATCTAATCTAGAAAAAAATGTAGGAGATATGTAAAAACCATCATCTATTTTGGTCACCAGCCCTTAAAGTAGAATAATTTGAATCTGTTAACTAAAGTGTCTTGTTTGTAAAATCTGTGTGGCTCAGGTTTTTGTACGGCGAGCTGATGAAGCATTGGGATAGCCCTAGTGATGAGACCATTTTTGAGGTGGCAGACGATGGGAAGCTGAAGATCAAATCTGACATCACCTTTCATCTGTATATTAGGTAAGACACGCGCTTCCTCTCCGACGAGCTAGTTTTAGAACAGAGATTCATCTGCAAACATGAATGACACTGCTTTCATGTGCTCTTTTCCTTATCTCCCAGCACTGCTCCATGTGGCGATGGCGCTCTGTTCGATAAGTCATGCAGCGAGGCCGCCGAATTAAACGGCTCTCAGCACATGCCTCTCTTTGAGAACGTAAAACAGGGCAAGCTCAGAACTAAGGTTGAGAACGGTAAGTGACCAAAGAACTCCGTAAACCCCATCTATGGGGTGAGAAGAAAATATATTTATATTTATACACAAATACAGACTTTCAGGTTAAGATTACGATACTTCAAAATTCAATTAAAAGATACCACCAGTAACATTTATGTTTGGAATTCCTGATCTTGAATGGCCAGCTACTGTACACGCGCGCTGTGGCGTAATTCCAGGACCTCAGGTACACAAACTCTAGCGTGCTAACTGTCGGATTAAATAAGACGCACTCAGCAGTGTTCATCACTGCCATCTGGTTATGGTTATCTTGCCAAAGAGCGTCTCTGTAGCCACATGGATGTGGCCCTTCGCCAGGTAAAACTGCCATTGTCTAGTGGGATAGGAGAAAAGCTAAATGGTTGGCAGGTAAGCTGATGTATTTCCAAGGATTTAACTTGACGGGTTGGCAGTTGTGCTTGGGTGGCTGTTGTGGTGACCCTAACACTGCTGACAAGGAAGTAAAACAACAGTTTCATAATATATTGTGACAGATTTGAAACTCCAGCGACAAGTTAGATTATGCTTACAGCTAATATCTAGTTTGCTAGAGCTATTGTAGACGGTGACAGTCTCATCTACATCTGTCACTTCATATGTTCTTGTATATTATTGAGTGATCTAAGATTCTCTCATACTTTTCTCAGGTGAAGGCACCATCCCAGTGGAGTCTAGTGATATTGTGCCCACCTGGGATGGCATTCAGCATGGTGAGCGCCTGAGGACCATGAGTTGCAGTGACAAGATCCTGCGCTGGAATGTGCTCGGCCTGCAGGGGGCGCTCCTTACCCACTTCATCCACCCCGTGTATTTGAGCTCCATCACTCTTGGTAAACACTTCTACCATGCTTTGCCTAAATGTCAGTTTAATTGAAACTGGTAAAAATAACTGATTGCATTTTTATATATATATATATATGTGTGTGTGTTATTTATTTATATATATATATATATATAATATATAATATATAACATTTAATTATATATTAAAAGGGTTGCTTTAAAATGAATATTTTATAACAATAAAAATAATAGTAGTAATAAAGAAGTTATAGAAAATGTAGTATGATTATCTTACAATTCATTTTATTATTATTATTATCATTATTATTGAAATACTACATAAAATTATGAAAATTTAAATATGTAAACTATCATTTTAAAATTCGTATTTTATTACTACAAAAACTTACTAGTTTAATAAAATAGATATTTCAAGAAACATTATTTCTGATAATAGTAATAACAGTAGATTGCGTATAAAATTGTATTAAAAATGTTATTAATCATAGGGCTTGATGATATGACCTAAAATCAAAATCTCGATTAATTGAACATTTTTGCCTCGATTATATTTAATGAATGATTATTTACTGCAAGATGCAGCACTCAGGAATGGTTTTAAAACGTATTTTTAAAAAAACAAAAGGCGCAGTGCAGAATGCCTACTCTGCCATGTTGCTGTCAAATACAAAAGTTGCCATGCTAACCTTCTACTGTAAGCAAAAGCTCACAATGCTTGCCCCGTCTCCGTGGTCTTCTGATTGGTTCACTGTTTTGGAACTGACATTGATGAGTGGTGCTGTGTAAAAGCTTCAGTTCTCTTAAGTTGGAGTCTTAAACGCGCCACTCACGTGCAAGATGCTGCAAAAAGATGCGAGTACAATGTATGCACAATGTAAAATATTAACAGGATTAAAAACTTAATCACATATTTAAATGATCATTTTAAAATGCATAATTTATTACTGTGTTGTTTTAAAACTGATATATGAAATTCTATCAAAATTAGTGCTGTCAAATCGAATAATTACGATTAATCGTATCCCACATAAAAGTTTGTTTACATTGTGTGTGCTGTGTATATTTATATGTACATACAAGTACACACATGCATGTGTATATTTAAGAAATATGTATTTAGATTTTTTTAAATATGGATGTTTAATTTTGATTTAATCAATTTGACAGCACTAATTAAAATGATAATGCGTTATAAAATCTATTATTATTTAAATGTCTCAAAGTTAGAGCTTTATTCATAGACTGTTTTTTGATATGTGTTTGTTCAGGATATCTCTACAGCCACGGTCACCTGACTCGAGCGGTATGCTGCCGATTGGCTAGAGACGGTGATGTGTTCAAAAAGAGTTTACCAGCAAACTTTACTCTCAACCACCCTGAGGTATGCTCACACAACACACTGCATTTAGTGAAACTTTAGTTTTTCTTGGTTTTCACTTCATTTCTGTCTTGTTGCTGCAGGTGGGTAGGGTGAGTGTCTATGACTCGACACGCCACACAAGCAAGACCAAAGAGTCCAGCGTCAACTGGAGTCAACCAGACCAGTTCACTGTGGAGGTGCTGGATGGAACCAAGGGCAAAGTAGACAGGTGAGAGACGCATCCATCATATATGTGACCCTGGACCACAAAACTAGCCGTAAGGTTAAATTTTCCATTGAAGTATAAGACAATATTAGGCTGAGATACAACTATTTGAATATCTGGAATCTGAGGGTGGGAAAATATTGAGAAAATCGCCTTTAAAGTTGTCCAAATGAAGTTCTTAGCAAAGCATATTACTAATCAAAAATTACGTTTTGATATATTTAGGGTAGGAAACTTAGAAAATACCTTCATGGAATATGATCTTTACTTAATACCCTAATGGTTTTTGGCATAAAAGAAAAATCAATAGTTTTGACCCATACAGTGTATTTTTGGCTTTTGCTACAAATACACCTGTGCTGTTAAGACTGGTTTTGTGGTCCAAGGTCACATAGCACAGTGATTAAAAAGGAAATCCAGCTATCTAAAGCACTTTATTCCAAGCACCTAGACACCTGCTTTAGTCCATGAGCTTTCTTTCTCTTTTCACGGCAGTCCCAAGATGGACGTATCACGGGTTTCCAAGTCCAATCTGTTCCGTCTCTTCCACGCTTTGTGCCAGCGTGCAGGCCGTGCCGATCTGCTGGCACTACCGTCCTACGCCCACGCTAAGATGGCCGCCACTTCATTCCAGGATGCCAAGAGGCTGTTCTTCCTGGCGCTGAACCAGCATGGATATGGCGCCTGGATCGGGAAGCCCTTGGAAGAGAAAAGTTTCGAGGGAGAAGCCAGAAGCTCTGAGCTAGGGGGAGCATGCGGGGACGCACAGGCTCTGGGCCCTCCGGGTTGCGCTGTTGACCCCATTAGCTGCTTGGGCTCAGACAACAACAACTTTAACTCTCCAGCACAGGGTTTTTAGGGATAGAGAGAGATGAAGAGAGAACAGATGAAGGGGTGGAAGGCGTGGAAGAGTGGCCAGCAGCAAGAGAGAAAGAATTGAGGAGGTTTGTCTTGTAGAGAGAAAGGAACAAGGGAAGTCTGTGGCTTTGGGATTTGAACTTTAACCATCATGACAAAGCAGAAACGGATGCTGCCATGGCAACAGAGCTATAAACCCGAGGCAAATTGGACTTGATGAGACATGAAGTAGAATTATTTTTTTTTTTATAGAAAGCTGTAGGGTTGCGTTTGTTTTAGTGGGTTTCCCCTCTGTCATTTTTCCCATTTGCTACCATTACAATACTGTTACGTGAATGCGTGGCCACTTTGCTGTAGGTTTATTCTGTTTCTCACTTTCTCATATAGCCTGTTTGATTCATATGGTATTTTTAGGTATTTCTCACTCAATAAAAAGACTAATGACCCCTGATGCTAGTCAGGTCACGTATTTAGCGACATTCAGTTGGATTGCAATGGGATTTGTGACTTTAAGTGTTTTAAGGAGTTCGTTCAAAATTAAAATTCTCATCATTTATTCACCTTCATGTTGTTCCGAACCTGCATGATTTTTTTTTTTTCTTCTGTGGAGCATAAAGATATTTTAAGAAATGTTATTGACGGTACAGACATTATTTGAAATAACATCTTTTGTGCTCTTCAGATATGAAGAAATGCATACAGGTTTAGAATAATGTGAGGGATAATAAATGATGATACATTTTATGTTTTTGAGTGATCTGTCACTTTAAGTCAATCATATACTAATGTCATTTACCCAGGTTTTTAATTCCTGTCATTTCTCTATTAATTTCTGCTTGGATTAAACTTTTGTATTTGCATAGATTCATATTATTATTATTATTATTATTATTATTATTATTATTATTATTTTGCATTATGTAAAGTTCCACATACCAAACCTGGTCTAGACTGCTTGAAATGTATACATAATGTACATACAGATACATATGCACACAGATGTATATATAAGGTCTGTTTAACGAGTTTATATATATGCGTGTGTGTTTATGTATGTGTATATATTGTATGTATATATTTTGTAATGATTCGTACCTTTGAAATCACATTATTTTCTATCTTTTAATTTTTAGGATGTCTTTTTATATGAGGTGTGTATGTTCTGTTTTCTCTATTGTTTATGTGTGGTGTTTGGGAGGCTCATGGTAGATGTTGCATGCAGCCAAACAGTCTACATTCTGATAGCTATAGCAGGCGGATGAACAGCACAAACCAATCATATGCATATTTGTATGTGGATTTGAACTGTTTCTTGGAATATTATTTGCCCTGCTTGTGTTTAATGTGTTCAGACACTGTTAATTGATGCATTGCTAAAAGCAATACTAACATTCTTTCCTTTCAGCAAATGTGAATCTGTATGCCTCGAGCATTTGTCATCGAATCACTGAAGCCTACTCAAACATTCTTTTAACATAAGTTCTGTTCTATTAAAAGTAAAGAATATTTTCTTTCCATGTGCTGCTGATTCATTTTATTTTCATTGCAAATTCTGAACTCGCTTTAGTTTAGTGTAACTGTAATGGCATGTAGTAGGCGTGAGGTAACTGGGGTAGAATACTAAGAGATTTATATTTTTAAATAACCAATTTATCCACCTTTTTCTGCTGTTTTCTGTGAATGTGCGAGACTTCCGGTTCGTTATTACATAGGAAAATAACGAGAAGAATAACAAAGTGCAGTAAACGGAAAAAATTTGCACTATAAACCAGTGTGTTCATAATTAAGATTATACAAATTAAATAATATGGTAGGACATATCAGTTTGCAATATCAGGCAGCGAAGCAAGCTGTTCTGTACAGCTAAAAATAGCTGGAAGTGAATGACACTGGAAGCCAGACACATAAAATTTACACATTTACAGGAAAAATAAGGTGGATATAATTTAGTGCTGCTCAACTATTTTCTTAGACATTCAGTTTTATTATTAGTTTTTAAATGTAGTAGGAACATATATAAAGATAAGTGTATGAAACGATCTCAATTTGGACTGAAAATGACAATTATGCAACGTTCCAACCCTCAGTATTGCAGTGAAATATTGTTCCTTTCTTGCAGTTTCTGAGTATATAACTTTGGGAAATATCCTCATCCTCAGATCTTTGATATATAGGCCCCAGTATACATTTAATTTGAAATACATGCCTAATAAGTATATTTTACACAGTGTGTGTTCATTGGCTGTTTATAATAGGCCTCTATCTACCTTTTACTTCAACGCGGAAACAAGCATATGGGTGAGACTTCCGGTTGATTAATGATTAGAATAAAAAACGTGCTGTAAACGGTAAAACTGCTTGCACTACAAACCAGCGTGTTCATAATTAAGATAATACAATAAAAATAACATAGTAAGATACACCAATTTTCAATATCAAGGAGCAAAACGAGCTGTTTGTACAGCTAAAAAATACCTGCGGATGAGACCGGAAGCCATAAAATGTACAAATGGCCGCGCCCGTTCTTACGGGAAAAAATGTGGATAATGAAAATGATTGGACACCTACTACAACTATACAATATTTAACCAAATTTCTAACTGATAACAAGTATTAAAACACAAAATGTGCAAATTAATTAAAACTTCTAGGCGTTTATTTTGTAATTATTTCGTTAGCTGTAAAATGACATGTGAAACGGTGTCCTCTCCTTTATAAACAAACTTGTATGAGCGGTTTCATCTTCATTATCTAGTTGTTCTTTGCTTGAACTCAAGTTGTACTAGTGACTTTTTACTGTCTTCATTTGTTTAAACATCGACTGTAGAATCATGATACTGAAAGTGTTATTTGGAGGCTGAAATTCACGAAAACAATAGCAATTTTTAAGCTGGTTACCGCTGGATGGCGACCTTTCCCTGTGGCGTGTAGTTCACAGATGACAGGTTTGAGAATGATCAAACCCCTGGACGAGATTGCTTGCAAAAGAGAAAGAACATTAGTGTGATTATTCATTTTCCCTCACTAATATCACTGGCAAGATTACTGATTCGGTCTGAGGGTATTTTTATAGCCTGGGTAAGGCGTAAAATACCACCAGCTGCTGTAGTCAACTTCATTGGTAATTTCACACTTTATTATTTTCAAAAAAAGCGTGTGGAGTCTCTTATTCGCTTGTGTTGGAAACACAGATTGACAGCTGTCACGTCCACATCAAGGGCTCATACACGACATCTACGACGCGTCGCGTTTGCAGTCACACACACACACACACACACGTTTGTTTTTGTGAATTGTGGGGACTTTACATAGACTTCTATAGTTTTTATTCTGACAAAACGATATTGTCTATCCCGTAACCCAACCCTAACCCTAAACCTAGCCCGCAACATCATTTACTATTTTTAATAATTTTTTAACATTGTGGGGACCGCAGGCCAGTCCCCACAATGTCAAAAATTTTAGGTTTTACTATCCTTGTGGGGATATTTGGTCCCCACAATGTAGCAAAAACAAGTACACACACACACACACACAAAAAGTCATTAACTGATTTGGAGCTCTGCGCGAATATTTCGACGGATATGTCAAACAAGCGTGCAGCATGTATATGAAATATTAGTCTGGTCTATACGCTGTGTAAATGATGTGATCCGTGCCCCAGAGAAGAATGAATGAGAGGAGGGAATGAGGGAATACGTGAAGAAGAAGAAGTGTGGGTGTGAGGCAGGAAAGGCCTCGGGAAAAAGAAACGGTGGGGAACACTGAACTAGAGCTAACTGCTATTGGTTAATGAGTTACTAAAGTAAAGGTCACTAAACGGCACTACTGTGCGTTTATGGCTGTTTCTCCCAGTGCTTGTGGCATCCTAGGGATGCTTTGCAACAGCTGACACCGTTTTGAGCCCTGAAACGAAGCATTTAAGACTGCTCACACATTATAAGGTCGTCACACAGCGTTTACCCTCATATGAAAAGCAAACAGTCGTTCCACCAGCTGACTCAGTAGAATCAAAGTTGTTCTGCAGGCCTGCCTAGGCTAGAATGACAAATGCTCTAATGTAATGTGAAATGTGTGTGTCTGTTAGAGAGTGTGTGTATGTCAGAGAGAGAAAGATCAACCTCTGAGGGCTTTCCCTTCTAACTTCCACCTACACACCAACTGTCGCGGCACAAGTGTTATTACTGTATTTAGAATTCTGTGCATATCTGTGGCTTACATAATGAGGTTATAATGTGCTGCTATACACAGACCGTGCCAAATCTATGGAGTTTCTTTCACAAATTGACCAAATTTATATTGGACTGCTTGTAACCTTACCTCAAAGGACATCAAAACAGCAAAACATCTGATGGTAATACTGCACAACATAACATTAGTTAATGCATTTTTGTGAACTAATAATGAACAGTGTTGTTTTGGACCCCAGTATGGTGCAACAGTGCAAAATCCAGAAGAAAGTAAGCCATACACACTTGAAAAATATGTTGGCATTAGTGGTAGTGCATTGGCATGGTTCAAAACGTACTTATCTATATAATGAAGAGATATCATATCGATCACAAGTGCAGTATGGAGGACCTCAAGGCTCAGTACTAGAGCCATTACTTTTTACGCTTTACATGTTACCCTTGGGAGATATCATCAGGAAACATGGTGTTAGCTTTCACTTTTATGCTGATGATACTCAGCTCTATATTTCGTCGCGGCCCGGCAAAACATACCAATTTGAAAAACAAACGGATTGTGTAGTTGAGATAAAAAACTGGATGACGAGTCATTTCTTACTGCTAAATTCTGAAAAAACAGAGGTGTTAGTTATTGCACCTAAAACCTCAACAACAACCTAAATCACTGTCTAATACTTGATGGCTGTTCTGTCAATTCTTTGTCATCAGTTAGGAACCTAAGTGTGCTATTTGATAGCAGTCTTTCCTTCAAAAGCCACATCTCTAGCATTTGCAAAACCGCATTTTTCCATCTCAAAAATATATCTAAATTACAACCTATGCTCTCAATGTCAAATGCCAAAACATTAATTCATGTGTTTATGACCTCAAGGTTAGATTATTGTAATGCTTTATTAGGTGGTTGTTCTGCTCGCTTAATAAACAAACTCCAGCTGGTCAAAAATGCAGCAGCTAGAGTTCGTACTAGAACCAGAAAGTATGACCATATAAGCCCGGTTCTGTCAACACAGCACTGGCTCCCTATTAAACATCGTATAGATTTTAAAATCTTGCTAATTACTTATAAAGCCCTGAATGGTTTAGCTCCTCAGTACTTGAGCGAGCTCTTATCGCATTATAGTCCCTCACGTCCGCTGATTCTCAAAACTCTGGCAATTTGATAATACCTAGAATATCAAAATCAACTGCGGGCGGCAGATCATTTTCTTATTTAGCGCCCAAACTCTGGAACAATCTACCTAACACTGTTCGTGACGCAGACACACTCTGTCAGTTTAAATCTAGATTAAAGACCCATCTCTTTAACTTGGCCTACACATAACTCATTTCTATAATCCAAATCCGTTAAGGATTGTTAGGCTGCATTAATTAGGTCAACCGGAACCGGGAACACTTCCCATAACACCCGATGTACTCGTTGTATTGTAAGAAGAATGGCATCTACGCTAATATTAGTCTGTTTCTTTCTTATTCCGAGGTCACCGTAGCCACCAGATTCAGTTTGTATCCAGATCAGATGGTCACTGCAGTCCCCCGGATCCAGTCCGTACCCAGCCCAGATGGTGAATCAGCACCTAGAGACGACCTCTACATCTCTGAATGTCAGCGGGGACCATGTCAACCAGATAGAGACGGACCATCAATGAGGAACGTACTACCTAGACGGCCGTCGGCGCAAGCCCACAGGAACCAGATGAGTCCTCTGCAATCTAACTTTGCTGCAACATGGAACTTTTGCATTGTTGACACACTATTGTCCTATTTAATACTGTAAAGTTGCTTTGACACAACCTGTTTTGTTAAAAAGCACTGTATATATAAACATGATTGATTGATACAGACATTGGAACAACGTGTGGGTGAGTAAATGACTCTTTTCATTTTTGAGTCAAGTACTTTCACCTTTTATCATTAACCAAGCTTAATAAATGGTGTAAACATTGTAGGTACATAATGCATAACTGATGTTAATGACTTAAATCTTATTATAAGGTAACTAGAAGAAAGGTGCATGGCGTTAAAGAGATTGAATTTGCGATTGGGGCTCAATGAAAGAACTAGAATCAGAACAGAGAATGTGTGCAAATGAAGAAATATGATCCGCAGGCATAATGCAGCAGCAAATGAAAGGAGTCAACATTTAATAGAGGTTGAAAGCAGTGGCTGGAAAAGGAGAGAGCTGAAATGGAGAGAGCAGGGAATGAAAAGGTGAGAGGAAGGTGAGAGTAGAGGGTAGGGATGATGGACTGGTATTTAGTTGGTAATCTGTTTATAGTAGGGTAACCCTGACCGCTTCGCCTTTAGTTTAGGGAATTTTCCAGGGGCTGCAGGTGGTATGTGTGTAATGAGAAAGCTTTAAAGGTTTCCAGCTCTCACATAAGGCAGAGCGAGAATAGGGTAAATGTCCTCACACGTCAAAGAACAGCTGGCAGTAGTCGAATTGTGGCAAGGAGTCCCTGGTTTTTCTTTTAACCCTTGAAGGGGATCAGGGGTGTCGAGCCTTAAAACTTGTAATGGGTTGAGCCTAATAGCTTTCGTTTTTTTTTTTTCAGTATAAAGTAAACCAAGTAAAAATTTGTGTCACGGCTGTTTTTCTCTTTTGAAATCTACCCATTAAGTGGTTTAGTCTCAAAGCTACCCTTTTACAAGACCACAGTAACCAGCAGAAAACTCACTGAGATGTGACTTTCATTGTGGTTATTACTTTTAGTTGGTGGCTGAACATCCTGATAGATATTTTATATCAAACATAATTTATTACCCATGTTAACTCATTTATTTCAGTGGTAGTACATATCACTTTAATGTACATTCATTCAGAATATATATAATATTTAATTTTGAGTGAAGAATAACAGTAAAGCTCAACACTGAGCCTCAAGCACAACATTTGCAATATATGCTAATTTGAGACCCAAAATGCAGTCATACAGCTGTCATACATTTGTTTTTCTAAATCATGCAGTTTCTGTAATCTGTGCCCTGTCAACACATTTGACAAACAAAAATGATTTGTTTTACATCTGATTTAAAATAATTGTAAATATAATTTTTGGATTATAGTAATGACAGAATAGATATTAATTAGTATCAATTAAATTGGATTTAACTGAGATTAGTAGTAATTATAGTATTTTATTTAGAATTCTGAGTAATGTCAAATAGCAGCAATTACTAGGCAAATTGTTACATCGCAAACATTCTAAACAAAACTTGCCACAAAATAAAATTCAACAAAAGGCTTGAACAACAAATTGGAAAAACAAAACTTACAGCAGTCATACATCAAAGAGGAACTGTATTTTCACTCTTCTAAGACAAGGATCCAACATCATTTTTTACAAAACAAAACAAACCTCAGAACTTGAAAAAAAAACTGCAACAAAAAAACTAAACAAAACAAAAACAATCAAAACAAAACAAAATTCACAGCAGTCATCAAAGTATACATCAAAAACGAATGGTATTTTCACTCTTAGGCTACGTTTACACAACAACGATGTAGTCAAAAACAAAAGTTTTTATAAAGTTTAATGTATACACAACAACGGTTTCAAAATGATTTGCGTTTACACATATCCGCAAAAACTGCTTTATTACGTATGCCAGGCCAGTAGTTGGCGCACTGTTTGTTCGCGCTTGCCTTTAAAATCGACACGTACTGCACATGTTTACATACCTAACATGTACTACGCACGTGCATGACGTCACCGTTTTCAAAGATTCACGTATTGGGTGTTTACACGGAAATGATAACTGTGGCATTTTCAAAAACTTGCACTTTGAAATTTCTTCAAAATTATAAAAAGTTTGTTGCCTATGTTGTTTACACTACTCCGACGTTTTTTACCCTCGAAAACTGAGACTTTCGAAAACGCTGCAGACACCATTTTAGTTTGAAAACTCTGGGGCTCCATGTCAGTGTAAACGGACCAAAATGGAGACTTTTGAAAATGATAGTCTGGGTATCCTTGATGACCGTGTAAACAATAACATCATGCTCATTATGAATGGTCATGTGACATGCATTTTCGACTGTGTAGTATAGACATAAATCGTTGATGAATCGTTTTTACTGAAACAGTAAAAACAGTATAGATGAGGATCGTTTTCATCTTAAAATGCCATTTTAAAATGAAAACGCACTACTGTAAATGTACACTAGTGACTTGCACACTGAGTGTAAGACTTCTGAAAACGCTGCAGATACTGTTTTTATTTTTAAAAACTCTGGGGTTGCGTTTCAGTGTAAACAGACCAAAACGGAGACTTTTGAAAGCGTAGACAGATATTGTTTTTGAAACGCAGTGAAAACGCCAGTGTAAATGAGGATCGTTTTCATTTTAAAACACTGTTTTAAAACGAAAACGCACTAGTGTAAACAGGGCCACAGAATGTCACGGTGGCTCTGAATTGTCAAAGCACCTCTCAAAATGCTTGCTACGGATGCGAAAAACACTGAAAATTAAGTCTGATCCAACTTTTTTTTTTTTTGTATGATGGGCGAAAATTTCGTAGGCAGTGTGTAAATGTGATTGACGCAACATGAGGTTGTATTTGTTCTTTAACGTGCAAACGTTTCGGACTCAGTGTGCAAGGACCTTCACACCTTGTTTATACCAGAGGTGAGCGGCGCAGTGCGAGAAAATACTATCCACCTTATTTTTATGTAAGAGCAGGCACGGTCATTTGTAAATTGTATGGGTGTGGCTCCTAGTCTCATCTGCGTCCAGCTATTTTTAGCTGTACAAAACAGCTTGTTTTGCTGCTTGATATTGCAAATTGGTCTCACCACACAACTTATGACCAAATAACTTATGACTCGTTGTCATTCTTCTCATTATTTCCCTATAGCAGTAAACTGATGCCTCATTCTGTTTATGAAGTTGATTTGCAATGGCCGCTGCGTCACATCCGGTGTAGACACAGTGTAAGTTCTTTATAAACACTTTACTAACTTGCATGGTACATTTGGGCATGTTTAGAAAACTTTCTAATGGAAAAAAAGTTGGATCACTTTTTTATGGGGAACAAACGGTCAAAGTCAAGTTTGTCATGAGAGTAGACAACAAAAACGATTGTCAGCAAAGACGCCAGTGATCATCAATCATTCAGTAAGTGCGTCACAAATTGAGAGCATCTTTATAAAGCCAAATATTGATCGAAATCTCCAGCGTCGCAGAGTCACAGTCCTAAATTCTACTCTTTTGTCCATTCGAAATTGTCTTCCATAACACTTAAGACATGTTTCATCATTTAACCCAGCCAAGTTGGAACGGTGGGGGAACATTGACCATACCCTGCTAGAACATTAGGCCCGGGCAGGATGGTAGCACTGAGTGCTGATGTAGCACAGTGTGGGCAGTGAGGAAGTCCATTAGCGAACATGAAGAATACTTCTCACTGAGAGGGAGAACGTCACTGCGATTGTGTTGCATTTGTCTGTGTGGATTATTTAGGCTGTCCGCCTGCTGTTTTGAAGCATGTTATTTATTTAATTTTCGTCCATGTATATTTTTAGACCAAGTGTGTGTGCGTGTGTCTTTCCGTTAAAGGTTATAGCTATTTGTTCGATAAAGGGATATGTGCTGTGTGTGTGTGCGTTCATACTTGAATGGAATCTAAAGCAAAACGTCACGGCAGACTGTTACTGTGGCACCCCTCTCTCTTTCTGTTTACTTGTCTCTGTTTGTCCATCTGTCTCTCCTTCTCTTTCTCCCTCTGCCCCCTATCACTCACACCCTCTACTGCCTGTCATTTTGTCTCCTTATCTTCGTCCGTTCTCTTATTATTCCTCGTTTCTCTCCTTGCTTCCTCCTGCTCCCGCTCTCACCTCTTTTATCTCCCTCTCATTGCACTCTCAAATTTCTCTGCCTCCGTCAGTTGTGCGAACCTTTTGTTCATTACCATCAAACAGTGTGGAAGCATGCGACTAAGGGACGGCTGGAGCTGAATGGCTGGAAGGAGGAAGGATTATGGGCCGTGACTCAATTTGATGGATCGTTTCATGAGTTTAGCATGTCCACTGAATCATAGGGGTCACCAACGCCACCCACTGACTTCAAGAACACGGTGTGTTTTCAGCTGATGATGCATAGCTCAAGTGTAGTATTGCTGAGTTCACATTAGCAGTAAATAAGGTGGGTTTGTTTTCGCCCCGCTGCCCACTGAGCAATGCCGTTCTGCTATTGATTAGCATCGTTGGGTGTGTGTGTGAGTGTGTTTCGGCCGAGGTGGTGATGATGGGAATTTTACGGCCTGTTTAGATGCGTGGATGCGGTCCGCACGCTCGTGAATCAAACGCGCCGGGCCTACATGTCTATTAGCAAGAAGTGCAATTTAAAATAAAAACGAGATCAAGGCGAGATGAAGAGCTCCTCCTCCCGTGCCGATGCGGATTGTTTGGCATTTAGACAGAATGGTTTCATCCAACAGGGGAAAAAAGAGAAGACAACTGTCTGTGTACTCTGGTGTTGGCATGGTAACCACTCTGCCTGTGCTCATTCTGTTGTTCGGTCATATATAGATATATATATATATATATTTATCAGACGTGTTTTTCAAGCATTTATCATTCTCTCTCGAACTTTCTCGCTGTAATACACCACTTCATAGATGTCCTTTAGGAGCGAGCTGACCTTTTCTCCTCACAAAAGGAACAAAAGCACTTGTTTGGTGTCACTATCTCTCCATCTCTGCGTATCTATAACCTCCCCTGCCAGGGACTGAAAGCGGCATGACGGATTTCTCCCTTTCTTTTTCTTCGTGTCCTCTGAGCTGTGCTCTTGGCTGTCACGTCCGTCGTCTTCTTCAGTTGGAACTGGACAGCTGTGTTGCATTATGTCACTGTCGTCAGACGGTCACCTTTGACCTTTCCAGTGGGTTGCTAACTCACTGCTGTAACTCTCGTTTCTCTGTCGTTCTTTATTTGTTTTATTTCTCTTTGAATCTTATCAAGTCTTTAATGTTTTTACTTTCCTCTCCCTGTTGTTTTAAAGGGATAGGTCACTCAAAAATGAAAATTGTGTCATTAATTACTCACCCTCATGTCGTTCCAAACTCATAAGACCTTCGTTCATCTTTAAAACACAAGTTAAGATATTTTTGATGAAATCTGAGAGCTTTCTGACCCTGCGTAGACAGCAATGCAACTGACATGTTCAAGGCCCAAAAAGGCAGTAAGGTCAATGTTAAAATAGTTTATGTGACATCAGTGGTTCAACCTTTATTTTATGAAGCTACAACAATACTTTTTGAGTGCAAAGAAAAAAAAAAAAAATAAGAATAACGGCTTTATGAAACAGTTTTTTAAACAATATTTTTGGCTTTTGGTATGAATATGTCGGCCTTAAGGTTATATATAAGCTAGTGTTTCAAAACAATGACAAAATTTACATTCACAAGACATAAGCATTCAAAACGGTCTCCAACTTCTGAATATGGATCAATGATTTTGATGACATCACCCTGCACTTCAGCATCTCATCAAACTTTCTGTCCAATCAAATACTTTTTAGAATCCAAAGCATCCCACCCCCTACAGTATAAATAGACACTGAATCTGCAGCTGAAATCAGTCACTTGTTCACAGAATTAGTATTTTCTGTACAGTGAATGGCATATAATGCACTATACAGGTGATAGGGAATGATTCATTGTAAATATGCTTTCTGTTGAAGCGAAAGAAGTCTGGTTTCACGCTGTGTCATGCAAACTGACGCAGTAAGCATGCAGCCTGCACTGGTCCAGAGAAATGATAGCATGGAGCGGATCATATGCGTGGGTCTGCACCGACCAAATGTGGCTTTAATGAGCTCAACGGCTCTGGCCCAAGCTGTTACATAAACTAAATGCTATTGGCTATTTAAAAAAGGGGGCAGGACTGATTGATATGTCCTGTTCCCTGTTTCATTTGAAATTACATCAACACAGAATAATGCTGCGCGTTTCAAAGCACTTCAGTGGACCTTTAAAGCGGTCACATGATGTTTCTAAAAAGAACATTATTTTGTTTATTTGGAGTAATGCAATGTGTTTACATGGTTTTAGGTTCAGAAAACACACTTTCCACATTTTCCACATACTGTACATTATTGTTGCTCCTCTCTGCCCAGCCCTTCTAAAACACAATGATTTTTACAAAGCTCTTCGTTTTGAAAAGCACAGTGTGCTCTGATTAGCCAGCTATCTAGTGCATTGTGATTGGCCAAATACATCAGCTGTGTGACGGAAATGTTACGCCCCTTACCATATTGTGATGCTGTTTCCCAGCGAGACGAGATAAAAACAATAAAACCCATTATAAATGAGGCATTTGTTGCATCCATTGAAGACATAATTACTGATACTGATATAATGACTCATACTGGCTTTTTACGCATTGCGTTGTGTTGCGTTGCGTTGCATTGCATCACGCCATGTAAACATAACACCATGCCTGCATTTGTGATGGTAGAAATGACAAACGACAAGCACTACTCTACACTGCTCAAAACTTGCATTTGAATAGCCAGTAGCAAATTCTTTAAAAATGAAAATGTACTTACAGGCTGTGAGTCAGAAGTGCCGGACTGTCCTTGCAAAGTTGGAAAAGTAGCAAAGTTGCCCTACTTAATAGTGTGCTTGATAGCGGCATTGTAGGCTGCTCTCCCAGGTTCAGGAAACAGTCCTTAGTAAAATAGGCTGCACACACTTAAATATTTGTGCTGCACTTTTCTGGAACAGTGTTGTAAAAATAACTTAACCACTGATTTCTAGTTGTGTGCTCATTTGAAAGGCCAAACAAAGTACTTTTGCTTTCGCAAGGAAACACACAGCATCTCCACAACATGATGGCTGCAACAATATTACAGAATAAAAGTTGCATCTTCTTTCTTTGCATAAGGGTGTTATGCCCTCTTCCCACACAGTTATGTAGATTTGTGGGGGCGTGTTTGAATGAGCCATTTTAGGAAGATGTGACTGAGACTTAACTATTATAAAGAATCTCTCTTTGGGTTTATTATTAATATTATATTATTTATTATACATATTACATGCACAAACACTTTGTAATGCTCCAAAGACAAAGGGAAACATGAAATCGCATCATATGACCCTTTTAATGACAAACTTTTCATTTGTGGATAAAATATACCTTCAGTGTCGCTGGGTCAGAATATGTGATACCGTACAAACCGTGTCAAACTCAGTTCCTGGAGGGCCGCAGCCCAGCAGAGTTTTGTTCCAACCATGCTCCAACACACATACTATGCAGTTTTCAATTAAGCCTGAAGGACTTGATTATTTGGATCAGGTGTGTTTAATTAGGGTTGCATCTAAACTCTGCAGGGCTGCGGCCCTGCGGCCCTCAAGGCCCTCGAGTTTGACACCCCTGCCATACACAGTGTGACCCTGCATCATCACCATTCCTTCCACGAGGGACGATGACTGTGTTTGTTGCCGATGATGTCACCGGGGCGACATATGGCTTGTGCTGTAATAGTCCCTAAATTCGGGGAAATCGTCTCTCCAGGTGACATGTGTATTTGATTTATTCCTACCTGTCAAGTGAAATAATCTCTGTCTGCGCTGATGGAGCGTCATCCTGCTGTAGCCGGTTTAGGGAGCCTGAAATGTTGGATTTTACGTGGTAATTACCGGAGCCAGAACATAATGACATGATGGAGAGGACACTGTTGCCGTGAGATAGCAAAGTGATGGGCCGCTTTCACCTGGAAACTCATTTAAACTGTTTCATTTCTTTTATCCCCCTTTTTTAAGTATCTACCATGCATTAGCGAGGGTCAACATCCTCTGCGGTCAACATATGCGCTGTGGTTTATGCTCATTGTAAAAAGCAGATGTGGTCACATAATGGTTTGCCTGAAAGGATTTGTTAAAGGGATAATTCTTCAAATATTAAAAATTGACAAAAAAGATATTTTGAAGAATGTAGGTAAGCAAGTAGTTTTAGTTTTGGCTACCACTGACTTCAGTTGTTTGGACAAAAAAAATAATTTCTTTTGTGTTCCACAGAAGAGCAAAAGTCATACAGGTTTTGAATGATATGAGAGTGAGTAAATGGTTTTTGGTTAACCTATCCCTTTAAACACAAACTTGTCAGCTTAAGGGATGTCTGTTAGACCGGCACCGGCAGCCGTGTATTTCCCGGTGACAGGTGTTGTTTCTGACAAAGGGGCAGTTAGGTCTAGTTTCGTGGGAAGTTGGCTAGTGGCTCTGCCCTTGGCCACCTGTTGGTGGGTTTTGACCTGTTGTGGCAGCTGTGTGTTTATACATCTATATGCTGATGAGACATTGACAAGATAAGTCATGGTTTGTTGACCTGAAACAACCGCAGACCACGCCGTAGTAAGCTGACAACACACTAAAATTGATATCTTAAGCTTAATTGCTGTCTCTGCTAACTTTTTATGTCATATCAAAGTGGTGCCAAAGAGACAACCTGCAGTGAAAATGCTAATGCCATTTTTTTTGACAACTTTTAACTTTAATGACTGATGAAGAAACTAAAATTTAAAACATTAAATTAAAATGTATGACAAGTTAGCTGCAGCAGTGATTGTAACCTATTTGTGACTTAAGATATTATATAGCTGCAAGTACCATTATTACATGAGTGCATCGTTATTTATTTGTTTAGAAATAAATATGTATTTATTCAATTATTATTTTATTATTTTAATCAGCATTCAGTTAGAAAATAATTATTCAATTAATATTAATCATCATAATCACCGTTATTATTAACAGCAACGACTATAATAATAATACTTGTATTCTTCTTCTTATTTATTTATTACGTTTTTTTTTTGTTGTTAGGTTTTATTAAAAAAGCGTTGTGCTATGAAAACAGCAATAGCTGTGGAGGAGGCAGGTGGTTTTTCTAAATCAAATGTTCTTCTCTAGCTTTTTTCGAAGCTTATTTGTTTGGTTCAGCGATGTGTGTCCAATGAGAGGAGCGGAGAGGAGGGACCAGGGCGGAGAGACGGAGCCCAAAAGAGAAGTTGAGAGAGGGAGAGAGAGAGAATGAGAGACGTGCTGTCAGAGTGAGAGCTGGAGGACATGCATCCATTTCTACACAATATCAGACTATCGCTACTTTCACCTATACTCATATCCAGATGCTACTTTAAAGCGCTTTTCTTCACAGGAGGCTAATAATGCTAATTAACGCAACGGGTGGATGTATTTCCTGAAATATTAAAGAGCGTACTAAATCCTTTTCCCGCAATTTATTTTCCGCTTTTATTTCGATCCTTGCTCAGGTGTCAAACGCAACAGCTTTCGTCTGTAGGAGTCTCATTTTAAGAAACAGCGGTTTGTACTTCTGTCATTACAAAAAAAAAAAAAAAAAAAAATCAATCTGGAATCACTGCTTGACATCGGGGCGAAGAAGAAATGATGGCATGACAACATGAAAAAGAAAAAGTGTGGATGAATATTCTTGCACTGCTTTTGAAATCACCATATGAAGGTGGAGATAGACTGACAGGAGAGAGGTAAGTGACATAAGAGAAATATGTTTAATGGAATCAAAATGCACAAAAACTATGCAATTATTTATACATGATTCTAAATGTACTGAATGATAAAGATGATGCTTTCTAGTGTGTATTTTAGATGCAACACAAATGCCCATATAATGCAGAGCAGTGATGGTAATGTGATGAGCCTTGCATTTGTCACAGGTCAGTCCAGAGGCCACGATTCGACCATTGCATAAGTTTCTTAAAAAATACAAAAGATTTTCGCTTGCATTTATGTGACAGATATTGCTGGAAGGAGCGAGAGGAGAGGAGGGGGTGTCAGAGAGAGGGAGGAAGAGAGAAAGCGATAGAGAGAGAGCTCAGAGCGATCAGTAGATGTGGATGGGTTCATAGGTTCATCAGTTTTCACGTTTTCCACTCGCAAACATCTCCTCAAGCACAACAACTCAGTGTCACCCAACACTTTGGTTTATTAATACAAGGGGAGTCCCCCGTTTAATCCATCCTCCTTTTCACCTGCTAATTTTATTCGGTTATAAATAACGTAACAATCCGTTCTTCTCTCTCTTGCTTTCTCTCCCTCCAACTAAACTCCAGAGTTGAGGAGCAGAGCACAAACAAACCTGCTGGAGCCTGGTTGCCATGGATCCCCCTCCCTCTCTGAGTCTGGCCCTTCTCAGTGGGAGTGAAGACGAAGAGCAACGTCTGCCCCTCCCCCTCGGTGGTCTCTCCCATGCCTCCCTTTCAGGCAACTACCCTGGGACCAACCACTCGAATCACACGGGAGGCAACAGCAGCCTGGAGCGTCTCAATGGCACTCCGTCGCCCACCACGCCGAACCTTCCCCCGGCATCGCTGCCCAAGTTGCCCCTGTCCACGACGCCCCAGCTGTCCACGCCAATCCCCAACGCGCTCCACCCCACCAGCACGCCGCTCTCCTCCTGCCTGGGCAGCCAACATAGCCTGAGCGGGGAGACGTCGCCCGTCTACAACGCGTTGTTCTACTCCTCTCATTCGCCTTCCACCGAGCGCGAGCGGGAGAGGGAGCGCGAGAGGGGATGTAAGCACCGGCAGGCCAGTCCCCTGGTGCACAGGCGGGACAGTAACCCCTTTACCGAGATCGCCATGAGCTCGTGCAAGTACAGCGGCGGCGTGATGAAGCCGCTCAGCCGCCTCAGCGCCTCCCGCCGGAACCTCATCGAGTCTGACAGCGGAAGTGACACCAAAGAGGGCGGGGCGAGCGCGAGCCAGGCGACCGCGGCCTCCTCTCAACACAGTCAGTCCCAATCCCAGAACCCCCCAGAGATCGTTATCTCCTCGAAAGAGGATCCGCCTTACGGACACGCTTACGAACTCGAGGCCTCGGCCAATCAAATGTCCATCTACCACCAGAACCACGCCCTCTCTGAGAGCAGGGGTGTGCTGGGGGGCGTGGCAGGGGGCGGGACTAATGGACGGAGGGGCGGTGCTGTCGTGGGAGGGCCGGGGAGGACCGCTTCCAAGGCCCCTAAACGTAAGAATCAGAACATTGGCTACAAACTAGGCCACAGGAGGGCGCTGTTCGAAAAGAGGAAGAGACTTAGTGACTATGCGCTCATATTCGGCATGTTTGGCATTGTTGTCATGGTGATTGAGACCGAGCTGTCCTGGGGTGTCTACAGTAAGGTGAGGACTTTGCATACTGGGGACTGGGGTGAATAGGCATGCATGAGGACACATCCTGCTGGTCCTGCACTGTGTGTGAATGAGAGTATGTGTGTGCTCCCCAAAAAAACTTGGATACAGCCATACACAATGTAGCGCAGCCTGTAAAGTAAAGCAGTACAACCGAGATGACATTCAAAAAACAACACCAGACAAAAATCACTTAAAGAGGAAATTCTGTCATCGTTTACTCACCCTCTTCTTGTTACATTTTTGTCCATGCATTGAAAGTCCACACAGCTAACACTTGCACATGTCATGTAAAAGTAATTCCGATGAATTCAGTAGTTTAATTCAAGCTTTCTGATGACACATGATTGCTTCATATGATAAACAGATTTAATTTAGGCTTTTATTCATACATGAATATTGATCTACCCACATAGATTGAACATGGCAGCTCAAAGCGTCATTAGAAATGACATTATATAAATCACACTACCTGGAGGGGTCAGCTCTCATATATCGACAAATCACGTGCAATGCAAGCGGAGTCGGTCTGCGTTAGGATTAGTGGTGTGGGATAGATGCGTATAATATGCACGTGAAAACTGTGTATTATATGCACGTCAAACACAATTTCAGCGTACGAATAGATCAGTTTGGAGTAGATGTCTCAGTTGCATCACTTGCAGCTGTGTGCGCATAGCGGTTGCAAAAAACAGTGGTAACAAGTGGAGGTAAATGGGTAAAATCCATGAAATAAGAGAAAAAACAATGTGTTTGATGTCAAAATTGGCATGCAAATAATTTATATAGAAAACTGTCGTCAAAGATGTAATTTGAAGCTAAACGCATATGTTTAAACGTACATGCTGTGAATGAAAACTACTATGATTACTCTACTTTTAAAGCATTAATTTGATTTAAACAATATAATATTCACATATGCTGTTTATAGGGAACGTATTGTATTAGCCCTACAGTTACAGCGTGATATATTATTTAAACCTTTATTAAACATTTATTTATTTTATCTCACAATTCTGACTTTTTTCCTTGCAAATGTGAGGTTATATCTCCTAATTCGGACTTTATAACTCGATTTAACTCAAAAATAGTGAGTTTGTCAATTCTGAAGGGAAAAAAGCCAGAAGTGTGGGATATAAACTACTATTCTGAGCCGAGGAAAAAAGAGAGAATGACGATTTGTTTTTCCTTATTAGAATTGTGAGATGTAATCTCGGAATTGCAAGAATAAAGTTAGAATTTAATTCCAAGGCTCTATAGACTGCCACTTGAAAACCGTAATTTTCTGTCACCAGATAGGCTCCGCCTACAAAAAAAAGTCATCACTGTTTTGTATCTGTAAGACTATCCCACTATCTAACGTCAATTTCGTTGAATAACAGTGCTTATTGCTTGGTGACAAGCTCATGTAATATGCGGAGAAAATTTTGAAAAAGGCATCTAATCAATATAATAATGTGTAATTCTCTAGCCGTAAAGGCTATCTCTCCGGAGTTTTCTGCAACCATGATGCACGCGCAGACTTAGTTTACAGACTTATAAATGATCTATAAAATGCCAAATAGAAAAATAGAAAATCGTGCTATTGATACACATTTTCATGAGACTGGGCTCTCAAATCTGTACGATATAACGAAAACAATACCTTAAAAATGAAAAGAAGCAGGTTTTTGAGATCACAAAATGTTAAACCGCTAAACTCTTGGAAAGTCCAAGGATCCAGTAAGTGGAAGCATTCAGTAATAATGCAGAGAATAGTGACTTACATCCAGATGCCGGTAAATGATCCTTTCATTGTGTATTTGGCTTAAAAGAAGGAGTGTTTTATAATGAATGCTGACTAAAGGTGTTTTATGCGGTGGGTCAGATTCTGAGAGATTCTGAGATGGATCCATATAGTAGAACAGTCAGTACTGTACCGGAGTACCGGCACTTCTTTTTTTCCAGTTCAAGCACTGCTTATAACAACTGCTTAGTTTGTAAGTGTAAAGATGCAGTCACATTTACCATTGTTAAGGGAATTTTCACAGATGAAATCCAGTCTTTTTAGGGCCCTATAAAATCCATTTTATTTTTTTTTTCCAAATTCCGTTTTTTTCCATTTGATACTTTTTCTGGTGTCCATTTTTTTTTCCATGTTAATTTTTCTAGACTCTGTTTTCATGGTTAAATTAATTATTATTAATCAAAAAGCATGTCTGATTAATTGACATCGTATGAAATATGTTTAATTCAGTTTTATTTTTACCAAATACAGTACAAAATAAAACAAAAAAAAAACTAATGTATTATTACTATCATTACATTCAGTAATATATTTCTGTCACAGTTTCTTTAAGTTAAACCAAACTTTTATTTTGACGGGTTGCTGTGAAGACCTTTGTATGGTATATAAAACGATAGTTTTTCTCAAAAGAAATGGTAAAATGCTCATGAAGTGACTCTCAACAGTTCATGTTTTCATATATTGATGCGACAGAGGTTAAAAATGAAACAAATCTGCACAATTCATTCACACAGACATGCAGAAAATGCAGGATTCATATTTAAATACTGTTTTTGCAGCTTAACGTTCAAAGACGCTAGTCAGTATTGTGTTTTGATTTAAGTGTTCAGACCTACTTTCGATGTATTCATCCAAAATTTTCCGTGAAATTCCGCGTTACACAGTAAATTCCATTTTTGTGACCGGATTTGACAATTGCATCTGTGTTTGGTGAAAGATTTCCTCACACAAATTTCCCCTGCAATTTTGCGAATATGACCACACCTTTAAGATAATATAGTGTCATTGTTTCTGTTTAGTGTATATATATATATATATTTTTTTTTGGTAAACCAAGCAAATTTGCAAGTGTGTTTCACACCCAATAATCATTTTATGGAAAACAGCAGCTTTGACCTTTATTATAGTAACTGCTTATGCGCTCTACTGGAAAAAGTCACAGGTTTCAAGCGAGGTGAGGGTGGATGGATGATGACAGAAATTTCCGTTTAAAGCAAATGATCTGCGAAAAGTGTGACTCATTTGGAGTGACCAAATTTAGACGTGCTATGCGAATGCGTGATTTTTGCCACAAACACCAACAATAATCAAGCAACTTAATCATCAGAGATATAAATAAATGTTTTTCGGAAGTTGCATTCATAAGCTGTCTTGCTTTGAATGGGCACAAAGTGTCTGATCACAGGAACTTCTGTTCTTTAGAGGGTGTAAAGCTGTATCATGTTACACAAAATCAGCACTCAAAACAAACATCCATGGAGAATTGGTATGGCATTTGTCACCTTTCTGGAACAGGGGAGTGTAATGATGCACCTGTGTATCTGGCGTGAGCGTGAATGTTTTAAATAGTTGTCTATCTTAGTAAACATACACTTGTGAGTAATGCTGCTTCTGTCAGAGGATCAGATGTCTGTAGGCTCAGAAAGAATTTTGGACAGCTGTCTGGGAGATTTCTTAAATGGGGAAGAGATCAGTAATATTTGTGTGATTTAAGAAAAGTTCGGAAACATGGATCCAAAACAAGTTCCCATAGGGACATTTTGAATAATCCCTCACTTTGAAAAACAAGCAAAAAAAAAAAAAAAAAAAAAAAAAAAAAATATATATATATATATATATATATATATATATATATGTACGGCACCCCACGCTTAACATGTCGATAAAAAAAAATGGATATTCTGACCATGAATTAAGAAATTGCTCCCAAGACTTATTCATTTGTGGCTACGTTCATTCCCTCATTTTAATTCAGTCATCGCCATGTTCTAAGTTGTTAACATGTTCCTCGTTTTATTTCACACATTATGCTCATTTGTTCCATCATTTCCACTATTGAACTACAATGAAGCACAAATTACTAAGATGTGGGAACAAATTCTTCATTTATGGCCACAATTGCATATGCAGGTTTCCATATTTATGGTATGGCTCTTACAATGAAAGTCAGTGCATCCAGAATAAATGTTAAAATACACACTGTTCCAGAATAATGAACATTTATACGTGAGAGTAATGTGAAAGAATCACTTCACATGCTTATCTGTGCAGTAACGTCTGATCATTCAACTCCTGTTATGACCACGTAAACCCATTAAATAATGTAATTTTCACATGGTACATGCAGGGCTAGCAGAAATGAAATGAAATGAAAAAAAAAATTACATCTGTAACACATAAACAAAAGGTTCACCCTTCTAAAACAGTGTTAGGGTGCAAAAATGATGATTTAGATAACATTAAGTTCACATGCCAAAACACTTTTGTACAGAATAAATAGTATAATTGGTTTAACCAAAATTTGAGCTGCACATTTTTGCTTGCAAACCCACCACACTCTCTAGACTTCCATTGTAAGTGTTTTACTGTAAACAAACTGAGAGATGAGTCGATTTTTTTGTGGAAATCGGAAGCATGTTGGCGATAGAGAATAGTAAACATAAACTGTTTGTTTAAAGGGATAGTTCACCCAAAAAAGAACATTTTGTCATTAATTACTCACCCTCATGTCGTTCCAAACCAGTAAGACTTTCGATCATCTTCAGAACACAAATTAAGATATTTTTGATGAAATCCGAGAGCTTTCTGACCCTGCAACTACCACGTTCAAGGCCCAGAAAGGTAGTAAGGACGTTGTTAAAATAATTATAGGAATAGTTATAAAATAGTTATTTTTGTTTTTATGTGGACCAAAAGTATTCACGTTGCTTCATAATATTACGGTTGAACCACTGATGTCACATGGACTATTTTGTCGATGTTCTTGGTATCTTTTGAACGTTGTAGGACCCTTCTATGCAGGGTCAGAAAGCTCTCAGATTTCATCTGAAATATCTTAATTTGTGTTCTGAAGATAAAAGAGTGTCCTACAGGTTTGGAATGACATGAGAGTGAGTAATTAATGACAAAATTTGAATTTTTGCCCGAACTATCCTTTTAATACTGAATGTGGTGTAGTTTAAGTGATGTGGTGTGAGTGTGTATGTGTTTCGTTTTACTAATAGAGATTTATAAATTTTGGAGGAACATACAGTACACTCTCTTTATTTATGCATGACAAACCTCCGTTTTGCTCTGCAAAAGTTTTGAACTCATGGGTGGCGAGAACACACATCCTCGCAGTCGGCTCTTGAGCTTAAAATCAAGTGTTGCTTGATTGATGATCAAAATAGATGTAACTGCCATTACAGCCTACATAGTGTTACTCAAAAAGTGGCTTTTACCTCAGCTGAATTACAGACTAGTAACATTTTATATAAAGCCGAAGTCTCAAATCATCAGTGTGAGGCTAAAGTTAGGTAAGAGAATGATTCTTGTGTTGTTACGTTAGAAGGATTGAATGTAACTGACACATCGTGTCAAGGTGAACTATTTTCCACTGTAATAGTCACAGCCTCAGATTGAAGGCTGAATGTATGTGTGTGAGTAAGAAAGGGACAGACAAAGCTGAGCTCATTGTCTACTTATGTAGCTTTGGTGTCAGTTGCCTAATTTTTGGTGGTGACAGGAAGCTTGTGTTAATGTAAGCTTATATAATTATCATTGAACCTTGTAAGTGACTGATTTGGGACTTTATGGACTGGTTTCACAAACAGGGTTTACACTAAGCCAGGATTAGGCCAGAGTTCAATTAGGACATTTAAGTAGTTTTTATAAACGTGACTTGAAAAAAAAAAAAACATTACTGGTGTGCATCTAAAGACAAAACAAAGGCACTGATATATTTTAAGATCAGTCAGTGCAAAGTTCTTTCAGTTGAAACAACTCAGACTTGCATTTTAATCTAGAACTACACTTAAGCCTTGTTTGTGAAACGGGGGGGTAAATGTACAGTACGCACACTTAAATGAGAGTTCTGTCATTGATTACTCACCCTCATGTTGTTCCAAACCCGTAAGACGGGGAAATATTATTTGAGGAAAATATCTTATAAACACTTTATAGACAGCAACACAGCTACCACATTCAAGGCCTAGAAAGGTAGTAAGGACATGGATAAAATACTCCATGTGACATCAGTGGTTCAATCTTAATTTTATGAAGTCACCAGAAAACTTTTTGTGTGCAAAGAAAACAAAATAACGACTTTATTCAACAATTTCTTCTTTTCTATGTCAGTCTTCAGCATTGCGTTCACGAGAGTACCAATTTTTATGTGATTTGGGACGCTATACATAGGTACGCTCAATTGATTTCAATAGAGTTTGACCAAAGACTACAGAAACACAAAGACAGTTCACTCTTATACTTATGAATGGGAGAAACTGCAAGCGCAATATGGCGGAATAGTCCCGCCTTCCAAATGAAAGAGCCAATCACTGATTGGTAAAGTCATTGCATCACTGCAGCGGCATTTGAAGTGCCGGTTTCCATAGAAACCTGAGGCTGGACCGGCCAATGCGCATGCGCAGTCATTAAGTGCGTTGTGGCTGCGCATGTGCATTAGTTGGTCTAGCTTGAAAAATAAGCTTTTTAAACACTACTTGAGCATAAGAAACAACATTAATGGGGCAGTTAATTTCAGATGTTGCTGATTTGAAATATGTAATTTAATTGTGAGTTCAGCAAGCAGTTACTGAGATTTCAGGACTTCCCCATTCATTTAAATGGGACTTGGTCTTGGATGAGCTGCCCCCTTCGTTGCAAAAATGGCTGTCGAGCGACCAGACTTTGTTGAAAGGGACTTTGCCTTTGTTCATCTTCGGAACAAATATTAAGATATTTTTGATAAAAATATCACTGCATAGACAGCAATGCAACTACCACATTCAAGGCCCTGAAAGGTAGTAAGAACAATGTAAAAATAGTCTGTGTGACGTCAGTGCTTCAGTCCTAATTTTATAAAGCCACAAGAATACTTTTTGTGCACAAGGAAAACAAAAATAATGGATTTATTCAACAGTGTTTTCTTTTCCATGTCAGTCTTTGGCATGTGTTCACGAGAGTACCAATTTATATGTGATTTGGACCGCCACACACAGGCAATCTCAATTGATTTCATTAGAATTTGACATTAGCATATTGCTAATCTTACAGCTGGGTACTCTAATACACTTAAAACACATAGAACACAAATATTAGTTAATATTATACAAGATTTGGGGTTATACATAGGTTATTTTTCCAAAGATGTAAAATCTCTGCACTCGGTTAGCTGCTGGCACTACCTGTTGCTATTTTTACCACAACACAACTGTGAATAAGCAACCCAGAAAATAAAATACTGATACGATGCCACATCGTGCGGCATTTGGTGGTAATTTTTAGTCAAAGGGCAAAAAGAGAAGTTATGTAAGTCTTCACTGCTTTCCTAGTGAGAAGAAGAGGAGAAAAGAATGGGAAGATGCCTGTGAATAAATCTTCATTAAGACTTGCATCTTTGTTCTCTCCGCTTTAGCCCTGATGCCTTTGAGGCTTTTAGTAGACCACAGCTACTGAAAGAGCTTACAAATGGCAAAGACAGGAAACGCTAGATGCCATCCTGGCAGGATGTAAACATGCCGACCCTTGTCATGACACCCGTAGCCACTGAGTTTCTCAGCAGGGATTTCACTCGATATCCAGTGGCGTTTAGACTCCTTGTGGGGAAAAATCAATGATACGGCATTTGCTTTAAGCCTATATGCTTATATCCATCGCCACCTGTAAGCTCTTTCAGTAGCTGTGCTCATCGTAACCGTATTTTATTTTAAGAGTTGTGTATTCCTAGTTGTGTTGTGGTAGAAATAGCTCACATAGTGTAACCATTTACGTCATTAAAATACTGGCGCCCCCCATAGTCCAAAATATGTAAACAATGTGATTTTTTTTTTAATAATGTAAATCTTTAATGGGTTTTCCACTACATATTTCAGTAAGAGACATAATTTATATTGTATTAAGCCATACAGGTCTAAACACCCAGGGATCCCTTTTAAAACGTACTGAACGAAGTTCGTTTTGAGTTCAATTCGGCAGTTCGAAACAGCTCACCAAAGCGGGGAGTTAGTTTTGGCTCCTTTGGCCATTACGCAGTTGGTGGGTGTGTTCTGAAACTCCACCTGCTTTGCAGGAGATTTTTTCCGGTTTTATTTCTCATTCCACGGAGGTCAGATAGGAGAACAACATCACCACCAAGTTAGTGAAGTTACTAGCAGTAGCAACATGAAAACACTGAAGTGTTGAATAGCTGAGCTAGTACAAATGTAACTGTACCTGTACGATCACTCACAGGAAGACTTTAAAGTTTCGGAGAAGGCGTTTTAAATCCTAGAAAGAAATTGACGACCCAGAGTTATGCAAAAAGCAATGTAGAGAAACATCCGAGACAAGTTTTCCAAAGCCATGTAAAGAATGAAAGGAAATAGTGGAGATAAAGCACCGAATCCAAATATATGTTTTAAGTAAATGTTGTCACAACATACTGCTGCTGCTGTTGTTTTTACTATAAGTGAATTTAAAGGGGTCATCAGATGCCCATTTTCCACAAGCTGATATGATTCTTTAGGGTCTTAATAAAAAGTCTATAATATACTTTGGTTAAAAATTCTCAGTGGTTGTGTAAAACAACACCCTTTTTACCTTGCCAAAATCAGCTCTGCAAAAATCATCTCATTCTAGTCGACGCTGCTTTAAATGCAAATGAGCTCTGCTCGCCCCGCCCCTCTCTTCTCTCTGTGGAGAGACGAGCCTGTTTACTTTAGCCGCATTTAGCCGCTAAACTTGCTAACTAGCACATTACTAAGAAAGGCGATCACAAAGATTCATAAAAAACCCCTCATACTCACTTGTGCTGTAAGTGAAGCTGAATCACAAGTGATTCGCGTGAACATAGATGGATATATGTAGATTGGGAGGAGCATTCCCTTCACAAACAAACATAATCTACTGCATAATACTAGCTCCTGAGATGTCGGGAAAATGACAACCACTATGTTCATTATTACATTCAGCAACACAACACTTCAATCTGAGATATTCTTGTCTAACGTACATCCCTGCTCCTGCATTGAAACAAAGAGGGTGGACTGTTACAACTGATCTGAGGTAAAACGCTCATGTCAATCAGCTATCGTGGGAGTGACATCTGTGGGTGTGACGGCACAACGACAGGCATCTGAGAATGGTTCAGTTTGAAAAAGAGGATATTATTTTTACAGATTAATTAAAAACCAATGCAGTAAATGAAATGCCAAAACAACATAGAATAATAAACCTTTGTTTTTATCAAAATTAAATCACTACACCACATAAAATAAAAAAAGGTTTAGTACACGTCTCACACCTAGATACAATTCATAATTACATCGTTGTTGTGTCTGGGGATACGCGCGAGCGGCGTGACACATATTTACATTATCTACAGCCCGCCTCCAGCAGCACGGGGGTGTCGGAATGTTTGAAAACAGTATACCAGTGCTCAGCCTTTTCGAACTTAGTTTTGCCCCCAAAAGAAGAACGAAAATGAACTTCGTTTGAAGTATATCGGGGCCTTAAGAGTTCTTTTGCATCATCCTCCATCTTGGAATCATTTTTTTGGTGGAGATCACCACGGTAATTTCTGGGATTGCATTTCCATTGAAAGCCGCTTTGATAATTGTCTAAAAAGAGGTATCTTAGAAGGCAGAATAACTATGGCGCAAATTTCTCATGAAAAAACCTTCGTGTTGCTTAAAATGCTCAGTGGGTTTTGCAACAGTGCAGTCGTCTGAAGCGTGTGTCTGCGCGAGTGGGTCTGTGCGAGCGTTATGAGGTGTTCTCTTGCATCTGGCACTGTTCTGAATGGATCTGTCTCAGTATGTAGTCTGGAAATCACTTCTACGTGTGGTCGTGGTCCTTGTTCTGCAGGTGCTTCTGATATGGCAGACGTATAGGAAATTTGTTCTGTCTCAGTATCTCTCTTCCGCTGCCTGTCTTCCCTGTGGCTTTCTTTTTCTGTCTCTGTTTCTCTTTATTTCTCTTTTTCTCTCTGTCTCACCCACTCATTTTTTTCCTCCTCCTTTCTCGTTCGTTCACTCTCACTTGTACTTGTACTGTTTTTCCTTTTCCTCTCTCTGACGATTCCTTTCCTCTTCTCTCCTGGTAATTATTCTTGGTCTGAATATCTTTCTCTTTCTTTCTCGTACTCACTATCCTTAGTGCTTTCTCTCTCCCCAGATCTCTCTCTCTCTCTTTCTCTCTGTTATTGTAGTGGGCGGTGAACGGGGGAGTGTTATTGGAGAGGGAGAGAAAAGCGAGTGAGTGTTAGGAGAGATGAAATGAAAGGCTGTAATAAAATCTCTTTATTTGAGATGGAAAACAGGTGAGTGAGTCAAGTTTGCACATGAATAATGGCCATGCTGATTGTATACCATTATAGCCATTATAAAACAGCACAATAGAAGCCTGTTAGTGCTGCATCGCCCCTCAGAGCAATTAAAGAGCTTTTCTCTCAGTGCATTACCGCTGAAGGTCCAGAGACATGCGAGATACTGATGCTCTTCCACATCCTCCAAACTGCTTCGATTTGACGCGGCTCATCTAATGGGGAATTACCTCTCCTCAAACCCCCCTGGATAGTGAATGGTAACTCCCACATGAAACAAGTTTATGTGAATGGACGATGGAGCATCTAGAGTGATTTCAGAGGAAATGAGTAAAGAAAGTGACTACTCAGATGCTGGCGAACGCTCACAATTCTGAGTGACCGGCTGTATCGATTATTGATAATCACCTTTGCACACCATCAAGCGCCTATTGATGGCTTTACTGCGCTGCTTGAGCTGTGTGTGTGCGTGCGTGTGACAGCTGCTTTTGAAAGGATGAAACCGGGAGGAAATTCCCGATGAGGCATCATTATGTCCAAAACATTTTCCTAACCTCTTAAAGCTCTCTTTTCGTTTGAAACGGCAGTCTTGTGTGAAGCAAATATGCTGGAGAATGCTTTGTATGTTTGAGTCTATCTTAGTCTTTTACTGAAGGGATGTTGAATGCTTGATTCTGATTGGCTGACGAATGTTCTAACACTGTCCTAACCAGATGTCATGCCACGAAATGTGATAAGGTATTGCAAAGGCGTCTTTTCCAAGTTAATCAGTGTTTTTGTCCTAACCAGCTGCGATAGCTGATTCTGTTTTGGACACTGTTTATATTTTTGTGACGTTGCAGCTGGAACAACAGTATACAGACTACTGCAATGATAAGCTCAGGTACCGATCATTTTACAGAGGACTCCTTCTCTAATCTTGCCGTTTATCTTCGTTGGCTTCTAATCTTCTTTATTTGGACCAACAAGCATTTCCGAACCACAACCTGTAAATACGATTGATTCGTTATGTGTACGTTTTCAATTGAGTGTTCAAAGTATCAAGATTTTTATGCTAATATGTGATGTATACCTAGTGCAGCTTTAGGTTTCTGGGTAAACCACGATATTACTGTCTTACTAAAATACTTCTGATAATTCGCTGTGAACTCGGTATTTCCTAAGTATGTGTAGATTAATGTAGACTGTCGCTCTAATAACTTAGTGTAATAATAAAGAATGTAGACATGTGTGTTTTGTTTACAGACTGTATTGTTCCATTGGTTAGTCATCGCAGCACTCGGCTAACGTATCATTCATTATTGTTTTATTAAGTGTTTACAGTTTAACAGCTAAACTTTAGCTGTGGGTACAATTTGCATGCATAGGTGTTAAACTAAATGTTTTTATGTCATTATTTTTAGAACAGATTGGAGCACTTTATTATTGTTTTATGTAAAGGTACATGCTTTGTGAATGGTAGCCAGGGTTTCCAGGTTTTCACAACAAAACTAGCCCAATTACTACTTAAAACTAGCCCTAAACTAGCCCAATCACATTTCGAGGGGGGTCCCCCATGAAAAATTGCATTCCAGGGTGTAAAATACACTTTTTTTGTCAGGGTTCCCATAGTAAATTTACATTTCAGGGGGTAAATATGATGTTACAGGGGTTGCTTCAACCCGCAGACATCAAAAACAACCGCGACATGGCAACACAGATAGTAGCGCTCGCTAACTAGTTACTCCTCCAGTACTCCTCTCTGTGCCAATCACAACAGGCTTCTGCCATCTGACCAATCAGAGCAGAGTAGACTTTACAGACCTTACGCTCAGAACTGATTGAACAACTCATTTCGAAATCATTGAGTATGTGTAAATATATTCTGAGAAAATTACATGTTTTCTGACTTTAAATGCATTTAAAACTTTCGTAGGGTACTCCAACACAATATTAGGATACTTTAAAATACCATTTGACCTGCTCTTTAAACCAAATGCTGTACCATCAAGGGGTCTAACCGTCCTCAAATATCGAGTGAAATCCACGCTGAGAAACTCCTTCAGTGGCTGCGCCGTCATGACAATGTTGATGTCGACATGTTTACATCCTGCTAGGATGGCATCTAGGGTTTCCTGTCTCTGCCATTTGTAAACTCTTTCAGTAGCTGTGGTCTACTAAAAGCCACAAAGGCATCAGGGTTAAAGTGAAGAGAACAAAGATGTGGGTCTTTAGGAAATTTTATTCGTCCACAGGCATCTTCCCATTCTTTTCTCCTCTTCTTATTAGTAAGAAAGCAGTGAAGACTTACATCACTTCTTTAGTTGCGCTTTAACTGAAAATTACAACTAAAAGCTGTATTTTAGATTCTGAGTTGTATTGCGGTAAAAATAGCAATGGGTAGTGCCAGTAGCTCATAGATTGCAACGATTTTACATCATCGAAGTAATGGTGCCCCCCCATAGTCCAAAATATGTAAAAACAACGTGGATTTTTTAAAATAACGTAAATCTTTTATGGGTTTTCTACTACATATTTCAGTAAGAGACATCAATTATGTTATATTAAGCCATACAAGTCTTAATACCTGAAATGTGTTCCATAACAAAGATTGTATCAGTCACTTCATATGTATTTTAATCATTTTAAAACGGTTTCATATTTATGAATTAGATTATGTAGTTATCTAATTTGTTGCAAATGCATTGCGTTTGGGAAAAGAGCCTGCCCATGTGCTCTTCTGATTGGCTCTGATTTTTGATTAATTTTGTCATGTGTTGCGTCTGGTGTGGACAAACAAATCGCTTGTCGCTGGAATCTTATCGCACTGCGTCTGGTTAGGACATGATGTAAGATGTGCAATTATTTTTCATGAAACGCACAGCTAAAGTAGTTACTTCCATATAGTTCTTGACTATATTACAGTTCGATATCACTTCACCAAATTATTCCAGCTATTTCAAAGGTCCTTCTCTCACTTTCTCCAATAACTGCATTAGTCTACATATCAATGTCTCAAGCCTCTCTTACTAGTTCTAAAATTATGTTTTGGAAATGGCAACAGAGGTTTGGGATAAGATTAGCCCTACACTCAAGAGCTATTTGAGGACAAAAACCTGACAAATGTCTTGAAATAAAACATCTGAAATATGTCTTGAGCTGTTAGTATAAGCGGAATAATTGACTTCAAACCGAATTATTGAAAAAAGAATGCACACCCGCTTCACCTCATGGCTGCGTAGCCACTCCGGTCATGTATTATTGTTCTATAATGCATAATATAATGGCTTGTCGTCAGTTTTCCTTACATATATCATTTATATGACTGTGTGAATGTACTGATGTTAATCATTGTGTGCATAGATGTTTGTATGTGTGAAGATTTGTGTGCTTTACATGCTCAGTTGCAAATCCTCACAAGATGTCTGGTCTATTCACACTCCATACACATCCTACCTTCCTTAAATAGGTAAAAAGAACAGGAGAGAGAGAGAGGGAGAGAGAGAGAGCTGATAAGGACAGCATGAAAGAGTGCAGTGTGAAATCGGAGCCTTCGCGTGTTACTAGCATTGTTTGTTGTATTTCATCAGATGTTTGCTCTTTCATATCAACTTTTTATTTGCTTCCTATGCTAACTAGTTCCTGACATTACATGAACTCATTTATTACAGTGCATTACAGTGAACTAATATAAATGCTTCTACTTAGCATTTTTCTTATTTAAAGGGAGAGTTCACCCAAAAATGAAAATGGACCCATGATTTCCTCACCCTCAAGCCATCCTTATGACTTCCATATGACTTATATATGAATATAATATGAGTTAAATTAAAAAATGTAAAAAAGCTTTACAATGGCAGTGAACGGGTGTTGAGATTTTGAAACCCCAAAAAGTGCATCCATCCAACATAAAAAGTACTCTACACAACCCTGAGAGGTTAATAAAGGCCTTCTGAAGTGAATCGATGCGTTTGTGTAAGAATAATATCCATATTTAAAACGTTTAAGTTTTAAACTTAGCTTCCACTAACTGTCGTATACGCGTTCATGGGAGAGTAGCATTCCAGCAGATGACATAGGTAGCTCTCTTGAGAATATGCTAGTCTCACAAGAACCATGTTTTGTTTGTTTTCTGCTGTTCTTCAGAAAAATCCTTCAGGTCCCACAAATTCTTTGGTTTTCCAGCATTGTTGTGTATTTGAACCCTTTCCAACAATGACTGTATGATTTTGAGATCCATCTTTTTACACTGAGGACAACTAAGGGACTCATATGCAACTATTACAGAAGGTTCAAATGCTCACTGATGCTTCAGAAGGAAGAGCCTGGGGGTGAAAACTTTTTGAATTTGAAGATCAGGGTAAATGTAACTTATTTTGTCTTCTGGGAAACATGTAACTATCTTCTGTAGCCTCTGAATGGCAGTACTAAATGAAAAAAATATGATATTTAGGCAAAATAAGAAAGATGTACACATATTCATTGTGTTCAAAAGTTTTCACCCCTCGCTCTTAATGCTTGGTTTTTCCTTCTGGAGCATCAGTGAGCATTTGAACCTTCTGTAATAGTTGCATATGAGTCTCTCAGTTGTCCTCAGTGTCAAAAGATAATAATAACATGCTTTTTGTATGATCCTTCTTATTTTGGTAAAATAACATTTTTAATTATTCTGAAAAGGGGTGTAAACTTTTGACCTCAACTGTATATCGAAATCCTCCAACATTTTTCTTTACAAATCCTTGTTTTGTACTTCTAATTTGTGACCTGTGTTTTGTTTTGCTCTCTCCTCTGAGCTTCTGTGTTCGTCACTTCTCACCAGAGCTTACGCTACGCCTACGTCATCTGCTGGACCACCACTCTCTTGTGAACGTGCATACGACAGTTAGCGGAAGCTAGAGATTACAGTTTATAAAGTTTTAAATATGGATAGGAGCCCTTCAGAAGGCCTTTATTAACATCCCAGAGCCAAGTGGAGTACTTTATATGATAGATGGATGCACTTTTTTAGACTTCAAAATCTTACCAGCCGTTCACTGCCATTATAAAGTTTGGAAGAGCCAGGAGTCATTTAGCTCCAATTGTATTTATCTGAAAGAAGAAAATCACATACACCTAGGATGGCTTGAGGCTGAGTAAATCATGGGATTATTTTCATTTTTAGGTGAAGTTTTCCTTTAATGCAGTCCTTTTTCATTCCAAATTATATTACTAGCATAAAAATGGGTTTAAGATTGTCTTCGTATTTGGTTTTCCTTTTTTGCTTTTGAAGCTGCATAAACTCCTGATGAAAACCTAATGATCGTATTCTCCAGCATGATATGAGATGATGCGAATAGCATCTTGATTGCATTGATTTGACACAATGCAGAATCTCAAATATGTCATTAAATCACATTTTAAAGTATTTTCAAAATACTTTTTTTTATTTTGAGTCAAGATATTTGAGTTCCAGTGTATAACATAAAAAGGTCATTTTAGGTCTAGATGAAACCGTTCAATGACGTGTGGAATTGCATGAAACAACATGCTTTGAATCCATCTTCCTCCAGCTCCTCAGAAGTCTGCTCGACCCTTAACAACCCTAAATACCTGGAAAAAGCCACTGTCAAATCAATACTTAATTTTCACACCCTCCTCGCTCTGTCACACATCCCTGGGGAACATCTCAGCTTTGACTTGTTTAGTAGATGCGAGGAAGCGTGCAGATGCTTCAGTTGATCAACCTATTGCCTCCGCACAAGGTCGTCAGGCGCTGTCCATATATCTGGGTTTTTTATGCAGGTATATGTGTGTATAGAAATACATTACCATTCAAAAATCATTTTTAACATTCATAATAAGAAGAAATGTTCTTGAGCAGCAAATCAGCATATTCGAATGATTTCTAAAGGATCATGTGACACTAAAGACTGCAGTAGTGGCTACATATTTACAGTAAATAATAAAAATGATTTATATACACATTTTATTGTAGATTTTTATTCGGCTGTACTAAATATTGTCTTCATGAAAATATAGTTGCTTTAAGGGTTAGCTTTAGGTATAGTGGTGACTGAAAATGTATTTTGCTCATTATTAAAACAATAGGAGTCAATGGAAATTCCCCACCTGTGTTTTTGTGTAATCTATCTCTAAGACACGTATAAGGGGTGATCCAGTGGGCTGCGGGACCCTAATCCCACTCCTGCCACACCAACGCTTTTACAGCACCCTCACGGGAGCAATAATCATCAGTACATAGAGAAAAAGAGAGAGCGTGGAGGAGAATGAGAGGAAAGAGGAGAGATGGACAGCCTGAGGAAGGGTCAGTGAAGGAGAGAGAGGGCAATAGTGGACTGAATTAAAAGGACTCTTGAATGGCCATTAATGCTAAGCTTAATATATGTGTGTGTACTGTACAACTGTGTGCATGTAGCTCAGGCTGTGTGTGTTTCCATTTTTTTTCCTTGGCCTCTGAGTGTGTAATTGGGTTTTCAGGGGTGTAATGGTGTATGTCAGTGTGTAATCAAGTGTGTGTGTGTGCCAGTCGGTGTGTAATTGGGCTTATCTGTGTGTGTGTTTTTCATTAAGTGAGATACATTATTGTTTTGGTAGCATTTGATTTTAGTGGAGATGTGTGTTTTTTGCAGATTTTTTCGTTTGTGGTTTAATAAAACCCATTGGTGGGTAACTCGTAGGAATATGGCAAGCTGTTTTAACATTTATTCATTTTCAGGATACATTATCGATAGTTTCCACTACTTAAAATTATAATTCTTGATATCAGGAATTGAACAATTTACAAGTAACATTACTAATTCTTGATAATCAGAAATTAAATGTTTACTAAAATGTAAAAATATGAATTTTTGAAACAAAATGACCATTACTTACAGAAATCAAATTATTAATTTAAAAATCATTAAACACATTTTTACTAGTGAATGTCAAAATTAATTGTTTTTTTTTTTTTAAAAATGTCATTCCTGATATTTGCATTTTAATTAGCGAAAAGTCAAATCTATGAAAGCCTGTTTCCACAACTGAATAAAAAATAAAAATGGTAACTGCGACCTTTTAATCTCCCTCTGAATTATGTGATATAAACTCACAATTACAAGTTATAAATCAGAATTACAAGATGAAAACTTGCAGTTCTGATTTTTTTCTCAGAATTGCATGATATAAACCTGCAGTTGTGAGTTACAAAGTCAGTATTGCATGATATAAACTCGCAATTGCAAGAATTTAGTTTTTTTTTTTTCCGAAATTTGATTTAAACTTGCAATTCTAATAACATATCAGTCTTGATCCCCCCTCAGAACTGAATTTTATAACTCACAATTACCAGTTTGTATCTCACAATTCTGAGAAAAAGTCAAAATTGTGAGTGACAAACTCGCAATTGCAAGAAAAAAAGTTAGAATTGCAAGTTTTTACTTTTTTTTTTAAGTGTATTTCTCACTTGCAACTTTATGTTCTGCTATTCTAACTTTATAACTTGCAGTTGTGAGTTTATATCTCACAATTCTGGCTTTTTTCTTGCAGAAACTGGCTTCCATACAATTGAGACTGACATATAGAAAAAAAAAACAGATATCTTTTAAATATCTCAGTTTCCCCCACACAGCAGTGAGACTGAATGGAGAGAATATTGCTTAAAAACAAAAAAAAAGTGTGCCCATATTTTGATACTCTTTCTTTAATACTAGTTTGTATATAAATTGAAATAAATCATCTTTACCTGCAGTACAAGGTCATTCGATAGAAGACATTTGCAAATCTTGTTTTTCTACAGTAGATTGTAAGTTCATAAAATTACGGTTGAACCACTGTCACATGGACTATTTTATGTTGTTACCTTTCTGGGCCTTACATGTGTCAGTTGTGTTGTATCTTAATTATATATATCTTAATTTGTGTTCTGACGATGAACGAAGGTCTTACGGTTTGGAATGACATGAGGGTGAGTAATTAATGACCGAATTTTCATTTTTGGGTGAACTGTTTCTTTAAGGAATTGATGCTACCACCAGCTGAGTAATGTAGTTTAATAGCATTGCTACTTTTACCTACTTTAGCTAGCTGAGCTATGCTAGTTACACAGTTTTGTTTCAATCTCATTTGTGTGTAATTTCAGAAGAAAACTACTTAAAAGAAACAGAACTATGAATGAGCAACCACTGAGCAATTAAAGCTCCACTAGTAAAGGCAAAACAAATCATGTTTTCATATTACCAGCTACGGGTTGGGTGTATGTGTTTGTGTTGATGTGTTTATCATCTTGTGTATGTGTTTATAGAGGTTGATTGTGGTTTGTTTGCTGTGTATTTCTGTATAAGGTGAGTGTAGGTCTCAGGGTGAATGATAAAGTGTGGCATGTGTGTGATTGGTTTGGCCGGAGGGTTCACATCATTAGACTGCTTGACTTAGACAAAGTGCTTAGAATAAATGGGGCAAACACACAACACAGCACATACAGTGACATTAATCATCTGCAAATCTATCTTTGTTCTGGACAAAGTTCCTATAAGGGTCGGTCCACTCGGCAACCATCTTGGTAGCAGCCACGGCGGCTATTTTCTAGGTCAGTAATAGGAATACAAGTGAATTTTCTATTTGAATGCGAAACGATTAGAATCTTCATAACTTTTGTTACTATTTAAATAACACATTTGACATCCTGTAGTATCATAAGTGTAGCTTCTTTAGTTTAAATCTTGCTACAAATGCTATTCCTTAAGGCTAGCCCTGGTGAAAAAAACAGCATATGCTGGTTAGGTATGTTTTGATGCTGGTTTAAGCTGGTCCTTACCTGGTTTATGCTGGTCCTTTGCTGGTTTATGCTGGTCCTTGACCAGCAACATGACCAGCATAAACCAGCACAGGACCAGCAAAAACCAGCAAAGGACCAGCATAAACCAGATAAGGACCAGCTTAAACCAGCATCAAAACATACCTAACCAGCATATGCTGTTTTTTTTTACCAGGGAGCTAGTCCAGCTAATGCATATAAACAAACTTTCAAAAAGGCAATCACCTCTACCTGAAATACGAGACTTAAATTCCTATCCCTACGAAAATTAACCATGGTTTTATTATGAAAGTGTAGTAACCATGATTTTTTTTTTTTGGCATATTACCATTTGTATAACCACAGTTTTACTACATGGTTAAAGAAGTCATCCACTTTCAAAACAAAGATTCATATATAATGTACTCACCCTCTTGTCATCCAAATGTTCATGTCTTTCTTTCTTCAGTCGTAAAGAGATGTTTTTTAAGGAAAACATCAGCATTTTTCCCCATATAATGGACTGATATGGTGCCTCGATTTTGAACTTCCAAAATGCAGTTTAAATGCGGCTTCAAACAATCCCAAATGCGGTTGTAAACAATCCCAGCTGAGGAAAAAGGGTCTTATCTAGCAAAACGATCCGTTCATTTCATTAAAAAAAATTATAAATTTTTTAAACTCAAACGCTCGTTTTGTTATGTCTTGCTCTGCCTTGCTCTGTGTATTCTGGCTCAAGACAGTTAGGGTATGCCGAAAAACTCCAATCGTAGTTTCTCCCTCAACTTCAAAAATCATTTCAAAATCATCCTACATCGCTGCAGAAGCACCAATACAGTCTTCGCAAAGGAAACATGCAAAGAAGATCAAACACCCTTAACAAAAAAGGAAAAACAGCGATATAGGACGATTTTGAAGTTAAGGGAGAACATGAGATGGGAGTTTTTCGACATACCCTAACTGACATGAACCGGAAAAAACATTCCAGGCACAGTAAGACAAGATGAGCAATTGACATTAAAAAGTATATAAATTGTATTATTTTTTATGAAAATAACCGATCGCTTAGATAAGACCCTTCTTTCTCGGCTGGGATCTAATACAACCACATTTGGGATCGTTTGAAGCCGCATTTAAACTGCATTTTGGAAGTTCAAAATCGGGGCACCATACCAGTCCATTATATGGAGAAAAATGCAGAAAAAAAAAATTTCTTTACGACTGAAGAAATAAAGACATGATCATCTTGGATGACAAGGGGGTGAGTACATTATATGTGGACTTCTACTTTGAACTATGGTTAGTGTAGTTTTGTTTTTATTTGTAGTAAAACCATGATCAATTTTAAAGGTTACAGTCGCCATATCGAGAGTTAATTTTTATATGAATGGTCCGTCTCTTTCCCCTTACACTTTCTCTGGTCTTGAATGTCAGAATATTCCTGAAGGATTTTTGTGTCATGATTGTTTTTTTTCTTGACTTGTGTGTGTGAACACGCCATCCTTCCTCTGGTGGTTAAGCTGTGAGTCTTGTTTGTGTGTCAGGATCTGAGAAAAAAATCTCTGGTTCTGTGTGTGTGTGCATGTTACATGTGACTTGTATTTGAGATTTTTCAAGTGAGTCACTTCACCCAACATCAGCGGTAAATGAAGAAATTGAAACAAGAGGAAGTAATTACATTAGAATCACAGATGACTGTGTGCATTTGTGGCGGTACATTCAACCGCGAATGTGTGTGTGCTTTTGTTCGCGAGCGTGTTCGTGCAACTGCGTGACAGACAGAAGGCTCGAAGATGACTGTGTATTCAGACGTCAGAGCCGATTTGTTCGGTGTTTATGAAAGGACCAGGGAGAAGTAAGGAGAGGAAACTGAATAGATAGAGGAGAAAAGAAAGCAAGATGTTTGAGCGTGCGAGAGAATGCTGATGGAGTTAATGGAGCTCAGAAAGCCTATTAGCTCTGCATGGTGTCCATCATGACCTGGATCAATAACTGCTAATCTAGCCATGAGTCTGTTCATCGTACTCTCCGTTCACACACTTGTATATAACGTAAGCTCTGATAGTCATGTCACAGACACTGAGGACTCGCTTAGTAGGATGGTAACACATCATCAAAAAACCCAACTCAATCACACAGGAAAAGCGAGAAGGAAGGGTGGGGGAAAGTGAGAAGAGAGTGAGATTGAAATTCTGACCTTCATGACCGCATATGCATTAAATATAGTTAGCATCCTCAACAAAAAGCCTCCAGTAAAAATCGCTCTCAACTTTGTGTGATTTCTGACATGACATGTTTTCATTTCAAGGCTCACATTTTTATGTTTTTTATTTGGTGGTTCTTAGAAATTTCCTTTTAATTTCCTTTCAATATGTCACAGCAATTGCTCATGACAAAAGGAACAGGGTCTCTCTCTCCTTCCTATTAAACATCCACTGTATCCACAAAAGGTGATAATATAATATAATGTAATGTAATGTAATGAAATAATATATTATAATATAATATAATATAATATAATTACTTTATATTATTTTACATTATATTGTATTATAAATCATCATATAAATAATGCAGTTGAGGTCAAAAGTTTACATACACCTTGCAGAATCTGCAAAATGTTAATTATTTTACCAAAATAAGAGGGATCATACAAAATTCATGTTATTGTTTATTTATTACTGACATGAATAACATATTTTACATATTAGTCCACAAGAGAAAATAATAGATGAATTTATAAAAATTACCCTGTTCAAAAGTTTAAATACACTTGATTCTTAATACTGTGTTGTTACCTGAATGATCCACAGCTGTTTTTTTTTGTGATAGTTGTTCATGAGTCTCTTGTTTGTCCTGAACAATTAAACTGCCCACTGTTATTCAGAAAAGTCCTTCAGGTCTCACAAATTCTTTGGTTTTTCAGCATTTTTGTGCATTTGAACCCTTTCCAACAATGACTATGATTTTGAGATCCATCTTTTCACACTGAGGACAACTGATGGACTCATATGCAACTATTACAGAAGCTTCAAACGCTCACTGATGCTCCAGATGGAAACATAATGCATTAAGAGCCGGGGGGTGAAAACTTTTTGAATTTGAATATCAGGGTAAATTTGACTTATTTTGTCTTCTGGGGAGACATGTAAGTATCTTCTGTAGCTTCTGAAGGGTAGTACTAAATGAAAAAAAAGTGATATTTAGACAAAATAAGAAAAATGTACACATTTTCATTCTGTTTAAAAGTTTTCACCCCCCGGCTCTTAATGCATCATTTTTCCTTCTGGAGCATTAGCGAGTGTTTGAAGCTTCTTTTAATAGTTGTATATGAGTCCCTCAGTTGTTCTCAGTGTGAAAAGATGAATCTCAAAGTCATACAGTCATTGTTGGAAAGGGTTCAAATATACGAAAATCCTGAAAAAAGCAAAAAGGTTTAAACTGTGGACAGTTTAACTGTTCAGGACAAACAAGGGACTCATGAACTATCACTAAACATCAGGTAACAACACAGTATTAAGAATCAAGTGTATGTAAACTTTTAAACAGAGTCATTTTAATAAATTCAGCTATTATTTTCTCTTGTGGACTATATGTAGTCAGTCCACAAGAGAAAATAGAATAAAATGGGGGCAGCCATGGCCTAATGGTTGGGGAGTCTGACTTGTAACTGAAAGGTTGTGGGTTCGAGTCCCAGGTCTGGCAGGGATTGAAGGTGGAGGGAGTGAATAACCAGCGCTCTCTCCACCCTCAATACCACGACTGAGGTGAGTCCCTTGAGCAAGGCACCAAAACCCCCCCCAACTGCTCCCCGGGCGCTGCAGTGATAGCAATATGGCTGCCCACTGCTCCGGGGGTGTGTTCACGGTGTGTGTGTTTGTTCACTGCTCACTACTGAGTATGGGTCACCATACTTGGCCACACATCACGTCCTTTTCTTTCCTTTCCTTTCCTTTCCTTTTATGTGAAATATCTTATGCAGGTCATTACTAAATAAAAATAACATTTATTTTGGTAAAATAATTAACATTTTACAGATTCTGCAAGGTGTATGTAAACTTTTGACCTCAACTGTATATATTATTTATATAATGATTTATAATTTAATAAAGTATAATATAATGTAATATAATATATTACATTATATTACACTGTAATATATTATTAATTCTATAAATATTGTAATTATAGTCATTTTTTATTGAATTGGTATACTATTTTAGTAACAAAGATAAAATGTGTGGAAAATGACATAAATGTGTCAAATTTTGAAATGTGTCAAATGTGAAAAATGTATCAAACAAAATATTTATCAACATAAAACAGTAAAATGTTCTTTATTGCTCATGAAATAACAGCCTATAATGATCATACTAAAGCATTACCTACTTTTTAGAAGTTAGTGTTGTGAATTCTTCATGCTCCATGTATATTATTTTAACTGTTAAAAGCATAGTTCACCCAAAAATGAAAATTCTGTCATTAATTACTCACCCTCATGTCGTTCCAAACCCGTAAAACCTTCATTCATCTTCAGAACACAAATTAAGATATTTTGGATGAAATCCAAGAGCTTTCTGACCCTGAAAGGTAATAGGGACATCAATAAAATAATTTATGTGACATCAGTGGTTCAACCTTAATTTTATGAAGCTACATGAATACTTTTTGTGCACAAAGAAAACAAAAATAATGACTTTATTCAACAATCTCTTATCTTCCCTGCCAGTGTTCGGCGCATCACAATTAATGACAGCATTTCTGGGCTTATTCATGATATGAGTTATGCATTCTGACTAGCTTGTACCTTAGTTCAAGCTCACCCGTGCATTTGGATTATTGTCTGTGCATATTTTTATGTTTTTCTGTGCACTAAATTTTCTGGACAGTCATAGCTTTAATAATAACAATAACCAACATGAGCAGAATCTTTAATGTTGTTTCAGGAACAACAGTGACGTTGATGAAGGAACATGTCCTGTTCGGATAAATCACATTGAGCTTATAGGCCCAATCAATCTTTCCACCCATTAGAGAAAATCATCTCTAAGACTCGTTTGGAAGCCTGACAGAGACTGAAACGCAGCAGTTGCTGTATTGATAAGCTGTTAGCCCCTGGATGGGTACAGTGTATATGTGCTCCAGTTAGGAGCCCTGTGTATTTATATATGTGTGTGTGGGTGTGTGTCAGTGTGAGCGTGAGAGACTGTTTGAGGAGCTGTGGGTCCCCCAGACACCACTGTCTGTCTGTCCGTGTAGAATAATGTTTCCAGTATGGAGCCTCAAATTAGACCCACGGGTGGCCAATCTAATAATGTGTGTGGTTCAGCTGGACATCATCGAGGCTCAGGCTGGAAACAATTTAAACTTTTGCTTTTCAGTCAGGGGAGAGTTTAAGCAAGCTCACTCTGTATGTGTGTGTGTGTTTGTGTGTGTGTGTGTTAAACAAAAATTGTGATTTGTGCAGCAGGTAGTTGTGTATTTCTAGGTGTCAAGGTGAGATCCCTGCAATCACACACAGGCAGGCACACATTTGAGTAAGCATGACATTGTGTGTGTATGGTGTGATTGGAAGTGATGTGCATGTAATCCATAGATTATAAAAAGACACTAAAAATGTCTTGGCAGACTATATGGCACAGATGCACATGCTGTGATTGTGCTGTCATTTCTTATTTAAAGAGATAGTTGACCTAAAAATTCGAATTCTGTCATCATTTACTCATCCTCATGTCATTCCAAAGCAGGATTATTTGTCTTCTGTGCAACACAAAAGGTGATTTTTTTTTAACAATATCACATTTTTATAACATAATGATAGTAAATGAGGACTAAGGCTTCAAAGAGGCCCATGAAAGAGTCTTAAAAATTGTCCATATGATTCATGAGGTACACTAACATTTAAAGTTTGGGGTTAATAGAATTTTTATGTTTTTGAATAACATAACATGTTTAATATGTTTTAATATATTTTAAAATATAATTTATTCCTGTGATGGCAAAGCTGAATTTTTAGCATCATACTGCTAAAGCATCAGTTGCACATGATGCTTTAGCAGCCCAGATAGCACACGTACGTCTGCAAGATGATGATCACTTGATCTGGAAAGCATCTGCTGTGTACAAACATCTGACAGACGTCTGTAAGATGTCAGTTTTACAAACATTCTAATTATAAACATCTTAAAGACATCTAATAGACGTCTTTTTGACATCTGATAGGAAACGTCCTATAGACGTATTGCAGATGAGCAAACACTCTAAAAAATATGTCTTCCAGATGTAAATGCAGATGTCTCTGTGATGTATGTGTGCTATCAAGGAGGGTGCTTAAAGTGCTTAAAGTACTTGAATTTGACTTCTTGAAATGGAAGGCCTGGAAAATCCTTGAAAATAGCAATATTCCAATATTCCTACTTAAAAAGTGCTTGAATTATTAAAAGATAATGTATCTATGAAATAAGTGTTTAATTTTGTCAATAAGCACAAGTCTTTTCACACAATATTCTTAATTCAAAAAACTTTTTTTTTTTTTTTTTTTCCAGTTCATGTCAGAAAACAATTGAGCTAAACAAGTGTCATGTAAACATGGCTGAAGATGCAAAAAGAGGAACAGATGAACCAAATCAGTTGACTCCGATTGATTCAAACTTGTGACTTCGATCATTCATTTCAAGCGATTCACTAGCAAAAACCAGATCAAATTGAAAGAGCCATTCATTTTCGAATTTCAACTTCGCTTGTAGCGATTTTAAAAAGCACGTAGTGATGGGTGAAGTGGAGCTTTTCAAAACTCTGAATCAGTTAAACCATTGCATCACAAAATGATTCACTGTTTCGAAGTGCTCCAATCGGATCGCGTATCGTGAATTATTTGTTTCTGATTGGGACTTCAATTCGTGAATCATTTGATTTAGATTGGAACAGGTTTATGAATCATTTTGCCAATTTAATGATTCAAAATGAATGATTCAAATCAAATGATTCACGATACGGAATTTACAGTCCCATTCTAAATCAAATGATTCGCGATATGCAACGTAAGTCAAATGATTCGCAATCCGTGCTTCGAGTCCTGATTTGAAATTATGGCTCATGAATCATTATTCAGATCGGGACTTTAGAGCGTGGATCCCGAATCATTATTCAGATCAGGATTTTAGTACTTAGATCCTGAATCATTTGATTTGGATCAGATCAGATCTTTGGAGCGGGTTCATGAGTCTTTGCTTTAGATCAGAACTTCGGAGTACAGATCACGAATCACAGATCATTTGATTCAGATCGAGACTTCGTTGCGGGTATGTGAATCATTTGTTTCATATCAGGATTTCGGAGTGGTTTTGTGAATCTTTTTTTGATTTTTTCTTAAACAGTAGAAAAATGTCAAACTATTAAGGTAGTACAGTTATAAAAACAAAAAAAAAAGAAAGAAAGTATACACAAATACAAATCCCTTAAGAAAATTAACCGTGGTTTTACTATAGTAAAAGTGTCGTATACTTTGTAATAATTTAGTAGTAATACTTTGCGTGTGTGTGCTTCTCTTTATTTTTTCCAATTTTATCGGTATATTTTTACTTATCTATTTCTCTATTTTGAAATTTGAAAAAGAAGACATAAGGGAGATTGAAGTCCTTAAAATTAAAAGTCCTTGAAAATCCTGGATTTTCATTTTACAGTATCTGTACGAATGCTGCTTTAGAAATCATTTTAATATGCCGATTTGCTCAAGAAATATTTCCTATTATTATCAATGTTGAAAACAAATTCTTTGATAAATAGAAAGTTCAAAAGAACAGTATTTATTTTTTGTAACATAAATGTCTTTACTGTCGCATTTGGTCAATTCACTACATTCTAATTCTAAATTAAAAGTGTTAATTTTTTAAAAGAAAAATACAACTTGCTGACCACACACCACTGAACAGCTGTGAATATTCCAGATCTTCTGTTGCCATATAATAGTTTTGTGTGAATTTCCAGTTGTTATTCATAGGAAAAGTAACATCTGACAGACTCTGATCTGATCTCATTGCAGGAGATTATATCACATGGTTAAAAAATGGCATCTGTTTATCACACAGATCTATCATATGACTTCAGAAGTCATATGGATCATTTTGATGCGTCTGCTGCTTTTACAGCCTTTTCAAGCTTGAAATCTCCAGTCCCCATTCATTGAAATTGCACTGAAGAAAAAAAACTTGCATCAAGTCAGTCACATGAGTTTGGAACATTCATGAGACATTCATTTTTGACTGAACTGCCTCTTTTTTTTAATTGGGAAAACTGAATAAACACGACTTGCATCAGTAAGTATTTCTCTGAAAAATAATAATGGTGAGTGTGCTAATAACATTATTTGCATATGTTTTACAGAGCTCCATGTATTCACTGGCATTGAAGTGTCTTATCAGCCTTTCCACCGTCATTCTTCTTGGACTAATCATCGCTTACCATGCTCGAGAGGTGCAGGTAAACACAAATAATCATCTCACATTAGTGTCTGTTGTTAAAGGAGACATATAATGCCCCTTTTTACAATATGTACTATAAGTCACAGGTGTCCCCAGAATGTTTCTGTGAAGTTTCAGCTCAAGATCATTTATTATATCATTTTGAAAATGCCTGTTTTGAGTGGAAGCAGAAACACACTGTTTTCGTGCATGTGTCTTTAAATGCAAATGAGCTGCTGATCCCCGCCCCCTTTTCCAGAATAGAGCTGTTTTTACAGCTTTGACCTCAGATACTCTGCAAAAAACATCTGTTTGGTGTTTATTATCATGTCTATCGCAATGAAATCATGTGTTTTAAAGCCATATTAGTTTAAACTTCTGATATATACGGTTTTCTGAGTGCACACATCCAAAGCACACGCACAGAAAGCAGCTGTCACACAGCATGTGAGTACTAAACTAAGCTCTCAATCATGTCTTATTGCGCTTAAAATGTCCATTTACCATTGTTCTGCAAATATTCAGACGAAATCCATTTATTGCAATAATAAGATGCAAGATTTAAACAAACAGATTCCACAAATGGTTCAAGTTAGCTGTGTTGACCAAAAGAAATGTGCTTAGTTTGTGTGAGCTGTGCTTCATACTCTACATAACTACGCTATTGACCTTTTTAGCCACGAAATTACACTTTAAACAAGAAGTACCAAAAACTTGGAATTACCACACTTTTTGGAATCATACTACAGTAGTACTGTGGTATTCAATGAAATACTTATATGATAATCATTCAGTACAGTGGTAAATAAAAATGTTATCATCTGATACGTCACTATACCATGGTAACTCGACAGTGCTTTTTTGTAAGTGAGCAATAATTTAAGTATTATGTTTTGTGTGTGGGGATCAGCAGCTCATTTGCATTTAAAGATACAGTCTCAGGTTTAATTTAAGTATATTAACTGGTTCAGTAGGCCTAGCCTTCAGTCTCCCTCAAAGACTGCAAATAGTTACTTGCACATCATCACACGAGGCAAACAAACCCGAAACCAGAAAATTAAACTTTTTTTTGTTTGTTTATAGTCAGTATCTCTCGCCTCTGTCTATCACATTGGTCTGCTCATGTTACACTATGATGGTGTCAATGAGAAAGTGAAGAAAAACAGGAGGAAAAATCACATTCATCATTTCTGTTTTTGATTTTTTTTGTGTGTTTACATCCCCACTTCCCTTAGTGTGGCGTAAAGAACAGATGAGTAATGTTGTTTTAGGCTGTTGCCCTCAGCAAGGGGAGCTGAACTCAACCGCTCATTAGCATTATGCTAATAGGAAGGTTAGCAGTGGAAAGTCGCTCACAGCAGCCTCTGTAGCCAAACAAACACATACACAGTGACACTTTCAACTGCTTTTAAGCTCTCTCTCTTTCCTTCACACACACACATACTTCTTCGAGACATTTAGTAGATATTTTCAGGTCTGTTTGTTCCTGAGAGCGAGTCATTTTGTGACTGTTTGACAGTTATTTGAGAAAGGAGCTTGTCTGCCCTTTTATCAATGCATACATGAATAATCCACCGCATTTCCAATACTAGCATAAACACACACATGCACACATCTGTACTGTATAAATACAGCCTTGGTGAGCACAAGATACTTACTTCAAACACATTTAGAAAATCTTATTGACACCAAATCTTTTGAATGGTAGTTATTGTTACATGTTAGATGTGTGTTAAATTATTAATTATTGTTATTTTAAAATGAGTTAATATAGATAAACTGGCAGTACTTCTCACTACACTTAAAATGTCAACATGAAGTCAAATCTTTCCCTGTTTGCTTGTTTAATACACATTCCTGGGGTCAGCTGTACAGTAAGAGCCATAAAATGCAACTCCATTATAAAATGAGTAGTTAATTAATAATTGAAATATTTGCTTTGAGCAGTGTTGAATCATGGCACATGGGCATTCGAGGGCAGCATTATTCTCTGGGATGTTCAGGGGACACTGTGTGCGTTCAGTCCCGTGGCCCATGTTAGGGTCAAATATTATTGGATCGTGCCTGTTCTTCTGGCTTCCATCTTTAAAGATGAGCAGTGACGTAGCAGGCAACATTTCCAGGGTGGTATGTGGTATCCTGTGCTTTTACTTTGCCTCATTTCACTTCGGCTGCTATCTGTGTGCAGCATAGAAATAAGATAAGCATCTGCCCATGAAAAAAGGTGCTCCTCCTTATCTGCTAGAGGCCAAAAATGATCGATGCATGATAATAGTGATGTACAGCTATAGTGGCGTCAGGTTAATCAAATCACAAAATATACACTACCATTTAAATGTTTGTGGTCAGTAAGATTTTATTTTGTTTTGTTTTTTTAAGAAGTTACACAGCGAGGGTGCATTAATGTGTGATCTTAAAGGGATAGCTCACCCAAAAATGAAAATTACCCGATGATTTACTCACCCTCAAGCCATCCTTGGTGTATATGACTTTCTTCTTTCAGACGAATACAAGAAGAGTTATATCAGACAAACATCCTGTCTCTTTCAAGCTTTATAATGACACTGAATGGCTGTTGAGATTTTAAAGTCCAATAAAGTGCATCCATGCATCATAAAAAGTGCTCCACATGGCTCTAGGTGGTTAATAAAGGCCTTCTGAAGTGAATCGATGTGTTTGTGTAAGAAAAATGTCCATATTTAAAACTATAAACTGTAATCTCTAGTTTTCACTAACTGTTGTACATGCGTTCATAAGAGAGTGGCGTTCCAGCGGGTGACGAATGACGTAGGCGTAGTTTTGTTTTGTTTACAGCAAAGGAAAACCAGTCTCCTCTGGGCTTTTATCGAAATCCTCTGACATTTTTCTTTACAAATCCTCATTTTGTACTTCTAATTTGTGACTGGTGTTTTTTTTGCTCTCTCCATTGCATTTCTGCATTTGTCACTTCTGTTCGGTGACCGAGAGAGCTCAACGCACTGCAACTTAAGAAAACACATGCAAATAGAAAAAGCACCAGCAAATTCAAAAAACATCTTCACATGCAACACAACCAAATAGAGAAACACGCTGCAAAAATAGATACGCACTGCAAATATTTACAACACAAACAAATAAAGAAACACGATGTAAAAACAGAAATGCTGCAAATAGTCACAACACAACGAAAATTAACCATGCTTTTATTATAGTGAAAGTGTAGTAACCATATTGTCTTTTCCCTGCGTATTGATTACCATTTGTGTACAGAGCATGGTTAAAGTATGGTTAGTGTTTTTAAATTACCATGGTTTAACTACAGTAACCATTTTTATTTGTATTTACTTTATATTATAAAATATATATAATAGGCTATTTGTTTATTTTAATAGTAAAACTATTCGCAGCGCATTTCTGTTTACGCAGTGCGTCTTTGTATTTGGTTGTGTTGTGAGTATTTGTGAGTGTGTTGTGAGTATCATGTGCTGTCAAACTGATGAAGATGTTTTCTTAATTTGCAGGTGTTTTTTTTTTTTTTTTTACAGCGCACTGAGCTCTCTTGGCCACCGTAATTCCACGTTCACCTACGTCCTACGTCATCCACTGAAACACCACTTTCTCATGAAACCGCGAACGACAGTTGTCAGAAGCTAGAGATTCTGGTTTATATGGTTCTAAATATGGATATTTTTCTCACACAAATACATCGATTAACTTCAGAAGGCTTTTATTGACCCAAAGGAGCCATGTGGAGGAGCTTTTATGATGGATGGATGCACTTTATTGGACCTCAAAATGTCAACAGCCATTCACTGCCATTATAAAACTTAGAAGAGCCAGGACATTATTTATTGTAACTCTGATTTAATTCACCTAGGATGGCTGAATATATATATATATATATATATATATATATTAGGCCTGTCAGTCGATTAAAATTTTTAATGTAATTAATTACACGATGTGTTGATTAATTAATCTAATTAATTGCATATTAATCGCAAAATAAATTTGACTGTGAAAATACCTGGAAAAGATTATTTAAAGCTTTTTGGTGTGTTAAATGATAAAGTAGCAAGTAGACATTACAAATTGTAGCGTTAGAAATAAATATTTTATTTGATTCAGCATAAAAGTTATTACACAAACATTTAGGCTGCAGTGGCCTAATGTGAGCTATGGAACATAAAAGAAGATAATTTGAGAAACATCTCAGAGTATTTTTTGTTCATATAATGAAAGTCATGGTAACCAAAACAGCATCTTACCAACAGTCTTCAAAATACTTTTTTATGTTCCACAAAAGAAAGGTTTGAAACGACGTGGGTGATAAATGATGACAGAATTTTAATTTTTTGGGTGAATTCTTAATGAAATAAATAATAAGAAACTAAATCTGCCAGCAAGTGGCGGTAAATGTCTTAATGAGTCATTCACATGATTCGTTCAAAAGGCGGATTCATTCAGAAACTAAACACCGCTGTGTTGCTCAGAGATGCGCAACAGTTCTGCAGTGGCTTCAACGGTAATATGTTCTCAGCAAAATTGAGCATAAACACATAATATAATGTTAAAATATAACACTATATCAACTTCTTATTTACTGAACTGTTGTAAAAAAGAATCACATTTAAACTTGTGATAGATAGGATCACATGCCGCGTTCAAGCCATATCCTAATTACTGTAATTTCGAGATGACAACATCTGACGTTCTACTCAGAGCTGTTCACGTCCTCAGACTCAGAATTATGCTTTTCTATGGAAACACTATCAACGCCTAAACAGAGCCTACGTTGGTCAGATGGTACAGAGGTCATGTGGTACAAGTAGTAGCTCTCAGAAGACTCCCAGTTCACAAGTTGTAATTACAAGGTCTACGAGGACGTGAACGCTTTTTACAAGTTGGAATCATGGGAATTCCGATATGGCGTGAACGCACCTAAATCAGCACTGGTATCATATGGCTTTTGCTGCCTGTGTGATATCGTGTGATGCATGATATATATGAGACAAAACACATACAGGGGCATTTTTTGCACAAATGTCTTACATTTTAGGGCATAACTACATTTATGGAGTTGTTGCCGGACATCATATTTGTCAATGGTCAACATAAGATGATGTACAAGTCTAAGGGCGGGGCCAGCACGTTAACTGTGTTAAAATATTTTAATCGCGTTATTTTTTCAGAACTAATTAAGTTATGTTAAACTGACAGCTCTAATATATGGTGTATGTTTATACTAGCACACGTGTGTGTGTGTTTCTTTGCACAGTGAAATCAGTTCACACATTTATCCAGCAAAATATTATTACAAGCTCACACATGCAAACAGCATGTTCTCCCTTGTTTTCACTTTATCTCTGTGTATTCCTCCCACTTTGTAATTTGCCCCATCACTCTTTCGCCATCTGACACTCCCTACTCAATCAAATTATGCCCGTTCATCTCTCTCTTTGCTCAAATCAATTAATTGTGTGATTTCTCTCATGCCATGCTATGTTATGTTTTTTTTTTTTTTCTCTTCAGTGGTTTTCCTCACTCTTCCCCCTTTAGATACATGTTGAATTGCTTGTTCTCTCTCAGTGGTTGTATTTTTACCTTCATTCAACCTTCCCTTGCCTCCTCTGTGTGTGAGTCTGTGAATTATTTGACTGCTTCAGGCTCTTATAAGCTACTGCTGTCGAACGCACGCGCAGATATACAGTGTCTGCATTCGTTTTGCTCTGCGTTTAAGGCCAATACTTGTGTGGTTGTGTAAAGGTGCAGACTGTTTCATTCATTTAGCTGGATTGAGAAGTTTCTCATGTACGCTCGGCGTTATGCAAGTGTTTCCGTGGTGATGAGACTCTCTTCCTGCGTGTGAGTCAGACTTCGGCAGCTCTTTCCTGGACAGAGATTGTCTGTGTGTGTATGTACGTGTGTGTTTTTGTGTATCGACATGGTTTAAAGGAGATAAAAACATGATGTGAGTAGGTGTTGATTAGGGATGTTTTTGAGGAGAGAGACAGAGAGGAATGAGGCTGGAATGACTGTTCCTACTTCGTTTCTACATTCCCAAATTTACAAACATATCAATTTAAGATTGTATATTGATACATTATCTGACACCTTATGAATAGTTTATCTAAAAATAAAAATTCTGTCATGTTGTTTCAAACCTGTATGGCTTACTTTTCTGTGTGGGAGACAAAGAAGATATTTTGAAGACTTAGTTTTTGCCCAGACAATAAAAGTCAGTGGGGTCCAAAACAAACAACACTGGACTCTATTGACTTTCATTAAAAACCATCTTTTGTGTTCTACAGAAGAAAGTAATTCATACAGATTGGGAAATGAGGAAATGAAGAAAAAATCTGGGGGCAAACTGTTCTTTTAAGTCCTGTGAATTTCTCAGTGGATCCAATTTTTAGTTTCAGTTCAGTCAAAATCCACTTTGCCCGTATGGTTGAAGGTGCCTCTAAGGTAGCGTTTGAACTCAGGTGGATGTGTTAATGTGAGTGCATCTCTTCTTGAGAGCCAACAAGCTTCATCCTTGGCTAAAGTTTGCGAACTGCTTGGCTCTTATAGAGCCACATTAAAAATGATTCATGGCCGTACAGCTTTAGCTAAGACCCATTAAAGAATTTGGTGAATCACCAGTATTACTTGAAGCCAATTTTATAATTATCTTTAGTTCAAGGTTGGACTGATTCTAGAAACGTTTTGCTTGAGTGGTTTTTATGATGAGCTTTTTGAAGCTGTTTGGCCTTTGAAGACTTAACATGCGGCGCATTTGAGTTCATGTATTAGGTAGGTAACAAAACATGAGACCTGGTAGAAGACTATGTAAAAGGACAAATTATTGATGGAGAATTTCACAGCTAGTTGGAGGAATAAAGCTTTGCTTAGCCTTTGGAAATTTACCACGGAAATTAAAGTTTGCATCAAAATACCATAGAAAATGCTATTTACCATTATTTGTTGCCACAATAAACATGTGGTAACTTCATTTTATCATTGTTCTATTATTATAAAAAAGAGAAATTAAGCAGAATGGCAAAAATGGCATAATAAAAGAGTTGTAAAATAATATTTTGGCAGAAACTAAAGTTTGGTTGTTGACATGTTAAATCATGTTCTGTTGTATGACATGCTGTACCTCTACACTTGTTTATGTATATAATTAAGACTCAGGCTAGTTGGTCTTTTATTTACTTTAGTTAATAGTTGTCAGGATAGGTTTTTTTTAAACCAGTAGGCTTATCCCTGTGGACATTTTCACTAGCCCCTTTCACACAGTAATTCCACTTAATTGCTGTAAATTTACCGGAACGACTTTAGCGGTAAATACAAAAATGCGCTATTCACACAGGCAACAATGTTACGTCTTATTACTGGTAAAGCACCATTCATACATCAGTTTCAAAATAAAGGTAAATTCTGTCACATCATTAACCAGACATTACCTCTAAACAGTCGTGCCCCTGGGTGTGGTGTTTTTAAACAAACTGTTTTCATTTTTATGTCAAATGTTCACATTCACGCAGCTGCTTTTGGCCTAGAGACATCGTATTAGCCAACTTCAAACCGAGCTACTGAACCATAGGCAGGGTTGGCAGGTTTTCAAAACAAAACCGCTCAATTGCTACTTAGAACTAGCCCAAAACTAACATTTCAGGGGGTGTAAAATTCACATTCCAGGGGCTAAATATCACGTTATTGGGTCGCTTCAACCTGTGGACATGAAAAACAACCCATGGCAACAGTGTCAAAGTATGCCAATTCTGCGGAAAAACCATGGACTTGGCAACACCGACTATAGGAGAAAAAATGTTGTTGCGGCAGAATGTTATGATTAGCTCAGAGTAGATGTCTTACATCAGCCCATTCTGAAGGGTTGCCAAGTTTTTACAACAAAACCCGCCCAAGTATTACTGAAAACTAGCCCAAAACTAACATTTTGGGGGGTGTAAATTTGCATTCCAGGGGCTAAATATCATGTTATTGGGTCACTTTAACCCACGGACATGCAAAACCACCTGCGGCAACAGTGTTTAAGTAGTCCAATTTTGTGGAAAAACCATGGACCTGGCAACACTGACTATAGGAGAAAAAATGTTGTTGTATTAGAATGTTATAATTTGCCCAGAGTAGACATCTTACGTCAGCATGTGGTGAGGAGTTGCCAGGTTCTTCACAACAAAACCCGCCCAATTGCTACTGAAAACTAGCCCAAAACTATCACTTCAGGTGGTGTAAAATTCACATTCCATGAGCTAAATATCATGTTATTGGGTCGCTTCAACCCACAGACATGGAAAACAACCCACAGCAACAGTGTTAAAGTAGCCCAGTTGCGCTGAAAATTCATGGACTTGGCAACACTGACTATAGAAGAAAAATGTTGCGTCAGAATTTTATTATTTGCCCTGAGTAGATGTCTTACATCAGCACGTTCTGAAGGGTTGCCAGGTTTTCATGCTATTGGGTCGCTTCAGACCTTGGTGACAGTGTTAAAATTGCCCAATTCCACTGGAAAACTGCAGATTTGGCAACACTCTCTATATGAGAAAAAATGTTGTTCAGTCAGAATGTTATGATTGGTCCAGAGTAGACGTTTTAAGTCAGCGCGCTCTGAACTCGTACGTACTCATACCGGTAATCTCTTTCTGCGTTCACGCAGCACATTACCGGTAATTTACTGGTAATGTTATAACTTCTCATATTGGTAAATTGCCGGAACAAATTTACCAGTATTTTTGAAAAGGTCCTCTTCACACATGATCTCTTAGCTGTAATTTACCAGTGATTTACCAGTAAAGACTGTAGGAAAAAAGATACAGGCCAGGAAAAAAGATGCAGTTCATGTAATGTGACAACATGCCCCAATAGCATAGTGCCATATGGGGTAAATTGTCACAAGGGGCACTTCCTCGCACATCCTGTGTGAACCTGAAGCACTCATCTCAAATAATAAAATGCTGCTCCACAGCTGACTTCAGATCAAGTACTGAGGTATTGAGATATACTTCCTTGTTTGACAACTAGCACCATACTACTCTATTATATTATCAGCTAACATCTTGATGTTGACAAAAAATCCATAAAATCTGTCAACTATCCAGTTGCGATACAAAAATTTGAAAGGGAGCAGAAAAATGTTGTGCTAAATGTTGAAGCAAAAGCATAGGTTAGCAAAGCGTAAGCAGAATGCTAATGTAGAGGAGATCACCTCAGGCTTCTGGAGAAGGAATGAGGTGTCAGTGACAGTCCTGTACTTAGAGCTGAGTGGTTACCGTAGTATTAACCACGCAGTTCAGCTCCCCTGCTCTGACATGAAGGAGCTAATGCACAGGTAGGGCTTTTAACTGACAGCATGGGTGGTGCTGACAACGGAACGACAGAAAAACGTTTCCAGAACATTGCGAAAGCACAGTGACAGCACATCCCGTCTCTCAGGTTCATTGTGTGAGAGTTGTAGCTCAGTGGAAACTACAGGGCTTTCCTGCTGTTTTTGCTACTGGCTACACACATGGGAGATTGTGTGTATGTGTGTGAGAGAGAAAGAAAGTGTGCGTACAAATGTATTTATTTTAAAAAGAGGAAATTCCAAACAGATTCCTCTGTTTTTAAAAACACCGCAGGCAGATTTCCCTGCTTATTTAGCCTGTGTGTGTCTGTATTCTGCAGTGTGGGGTATTTTTGGCCTGCCTCGATGGTAGTCTGAGCTGATTGGAGTACCTGCTGTTCTCTTGATTTTTCCTAGGTCGTCTTAAGCCGGTTGATTTTTTTTTTTGGCCACAGTTTCGTTCCGCAACAAATTTCAGGGATCATAGAAGATTCGCCACAGGGCAAAATCGACAGTGTCGGATCGTTTAGCGTGACATGCTTACCGACGGCCGATTAATTGCCTTTTACAAAGAATTTCAGCATCTGACGAACTTCTGAGTCTGACACGGTCAGACATTTTGGATCACAGTCCTGCAGTGTGACTGCTGCTAAGACGCCTGGTGACATTTTCTTATCTGTGGGGGGTTTTACACCTGGTTTTTACCCAGATCATGTACTGTACAATATTAATATTTACAGTGCCTTGCGAAAGTATTCATACCCCCACGTTTTATGTTGCACTGCTTTAAATGACTTTTTTCCACAACAATCTACACTCCATACACCATAATGACAAAGTAAAAACAGAATTGTCAGAACTTCATAAATGTATTAAAAAACTGAAATAAGTACATTGCAACTTAGTACTTAGCCGAAGCACCTTTACAACCTCAAGTCTTTTTGGGTATGATGCGACAAGCTTTACATATTAGCATTTGGCAATAATCTGTCATTCTTCTCCTCACCTCTTCACCTCTCAAGCTGTTAGGTTGAACGTGGGCTGGCAGATATTTTCAGGTTTCTCCAGAAATGTTTGAGTGAGTTTAAGCCAAGGATCTGGCTGGGCCTCTCAAGGACATTCACAGAGTTGTTTATAAGCCACACTAACTGTGTGCTTAGGGTCATTGTCCTGTTGGAAGGTGAATCTTCTGCCCAGTCTGAGGTTCTAAATGCTCTAGACTGGTGTTTTCATGCTAAGGATACAGCAAATAAATTGACATGTCTGTGTACTTAATAAAAATACTCTACAACTGTGCTTTTAGTATGCTAAACCGGTATACTTAAAGTCTAAAGATAACAACCGGTAAAAACTAATAACACAGGCTCATCCAGGTAACTGCAGTCGGCACTATTCGCTTGCTAAGAACATTTTTTTCTTTGTGGAAGCTTTGCGTTCGGTTGGCTAATGCTAATATTAAAACTCAAATCAATATTCTGTGTACAGATATTTAATTATGTCACCCTAGTATCGCGAACCCACTCTCTTCTTTCATACAAACGCAGCTGCTGCCTTTTTGTGAAGATTGTCACGGATAGTAAGATAGTAACAAATGGTAGAATTTTAAAACCGTTTCATCTTAAATCAACGTCTTTTATCACCACAATTATTCATGTGGTGAAATGCCATCTAGTTTGAACTTCAAACTTGCTAGCAACTGTGTTGTTCACGGAAGCTTTGCGTTCAAATACTTAAATTCAAATCAATATTTCATGTCTAATTATTACGTTTTGTGGCAAGTAGTGGTGTAACAAGCAGCATAATGTACATCCAGCTGGTTGTTATTGCAAAATAAAGCCCTTCAGTCTTATAGAACGTCTCTCTGCTTTGCATCAAGCTGCTGATAAGTGTGTCAGGCTTTATTCTGCGATAACAACTGGTTATATGTACATTATCCCCTGCTTATGATAGTGTATCATACAATCAGAAACTTGAGTTCACTCATTCCCAGGCAAAATATAGCCAACATTAAGGGTTTATCAGAGTTTTTATGCAGTTCTTTGTATGTAAGTGAGGGGTGTAAGAAAATATCGATACAGGTGTGCATTGCGATATTTTGTTTTGTATCGATTCTCAAAAACGGAATATCGATATTTTAAAAAAAAATCATTCAAGATTAATGACAGTTGCTTCGTTTTAAGCCTCGGTGTAAAGTGTGGCGTCATTTTGGCTTTTGAGGTAACATTCGTTCCAGGACGTGGCAAGCAGCAGAACCTTCGCACGGCCGCCACCCGTCTGTGCAGCAGAAGCGCCCCATGCAGCCGAGGCAGCGCCCGCGCCGCGGTTTCGCTGCTTGCCCCTCCCGTGAAGGGGCCTTGGGTTAGCCGTGCGGCTGCCTGCCGCTTTCTCTCGTGGTAGGGCTGTTTTGTGCAGTTAAGGCGGTGCTGGCATCGCGGTCTCTGCGATTCCACGCGGAGCATAATTATAAACAAAAAAACTTGCAAAATCCAAAACTTGTGACATTCTCAGAACTTTTTCTTAGAATATCCAATATGTGTTTTTATTTTATTGTTTTACAATTTTATTTTCTTTAGAAATCCTGTAAGCACTTTATTTTTTATTGATATTAAGCAGATGTAATTCTTAAGTTCAGATCAAAATGATTTGACATGGTTACAATTTTAAACTTAAATTGTAAAGCTGGGTCTTAAAATATATACGGTCTGTTTATAAAAGCTTATATTTTATGCATTTAATAACTAAAGAATCTTGCAAGCACTTTATTTTCCCTCTTTACTCGTACTGCACAAAAAGTGATTCAGTAACAATGGTAAATTTCCCAATATATCGCCTTTTTTACAGTATCGCAGCATATCGTATTGCAACATATCGTATCGCAACACCTGTATCGTGATACGTATCATATCGCCTGATTCTTGGCAATACACAGCCCTAGTCAGAATGAACTCAAACTGCCCCGTCAAAGCTGTCAGTTGTGACAAAAGTCTGCAGAACTGTACATCACATATTCTGACATAAAGACAGTTGATGTCTGCCTTGACTTTTACTTAAGATCTCTCTGGAGTCATATAATACCATCTGACAAGCAACAATGATAAAACAGAAAATAAAGGCACAATGTTTGCCTGGACTAGTGATTATGAGGAAGTGAGGTGATCTGAATTAGTATGTATGTAAGCGTTTGTTTGTGTGCGGTGTGTATGCGTGTGACTTATAATTCCATTATCATAACAAAGGTGTTCATCTCTGACAGGGCAAAACAACAAAACAGACACTATTATTCTCGCTCTGCTTCACTCTTTCCCTCTCTCTCTCTCCCGTCTTTCAAGCACTGTCTCCCTCTTGGACTGTCCCCTTTTTCTTAACCTCTGCGTTCTTCTCTTTTTCTCGTCCTTCATTTTGCTGTCTGCTCTCCTATTCATCCTTCCTTCCTTTCCTAATTTTTCCTAATTGGCTCTGGCCCTCATTTGTTGGGAGGTTCTGGGTTTCTCTCTCCCTCTGATGGGTTTAGGGAGGCAGCTCAGTTCAGTCACTCATGTTGACAGATTACCTTCACTAATGGAATTTAATTATTCAGCATATCCTGGTGGCGATTTGGCCCGAAAAAGAACGACAGGATGGGTTGGGGGGCGAGGTAGGGGAGAGATGAATTGGGAGTAACGTGCGGAGGAGGAAAGAAGGAGATGATGATGGAGAAAAGTGAGATTTTAACGCTTCTAATGTCTTTTTTGGTCCTAAGAGTTACATGGAACATTCCCACGATTACTCATAAATGCTCAGCTTACAGAAATAAGAACCATTTTTATGCTGATAAAGATTGTGATGATTTCCAGCAGCCGTAAGTAATGATAGGTAGATATAAAGGATGATGTTTGGCTGTTCTGAGCCAGTGTTTGGTTGTTGTGAACTAATATTTGAACATTTTGAGCTTATATTTGACAAATTATGTTGAGTAACATAACTAAAGATTGGTTTCTTTATTTCTTAACTATGTATAGTTATTAAATGTTTAAATATTTTAACTTTCAATAAACATTATCTGTTTTAAAATAATTTTGAGTAAATATTCAGTGAAATGAGTGTTGATTTGAACAATTTAATGTTTATTAAAATATGTAAAGAATTTAAAATTTTTTAAATGAATTTTGTTTAAATATTATGTGAAATACGTGTTTTATTTAATGTAATCAATTTAATGTTAAATTCAATGTTAAATAATTTATTATTAAAAGTTTATGATTTTAAGCTTTAATAAATATACGAATAAACAATATTTTTCAGATGTTTTGTGGTAAGTAAATGTTTGTAAGTAAATATTTTTACTGTTTGTAAGTAAATATTGTGTGAATTAATTCAAATATTCATTAATTAAATATTCAGTGAAATAAGTGTTGACTAGAACAATTTAATGTTTATTAAAATATGTAAAAAAAGAAAAAAAAAGCATTTATTAAATATGATCTTTTCCAAGTATTTTAAATACATTTTCTTTAAATATTATGTGAAATATGTGTTTTATTTAATGCAAGCATTTTAATGTTAAATAATTTATTATTAACAGATTCAAATTTTAAGCTTTAATAAATATTAAAATAACGAACATCATATTTTTCAGATGTTTTAGATCATTTTAAATAAATATTGTTTGAATTAAGTGTTGCATCAATTAATCTGTGACGATAAATTTCCTCTCTAAGGAAAAAATAAATGAATGAAAAATAAATGAATGAATTGTTTATTAAATGTTTATAGATTAAACACTCTAATAATGTTTTCAAATACTTTAGTGAATTTTGCAGAAATATTCATAAAATGTTTGAACATTTAACCTTTAATAATCACTAATAATACCATTTATTAAATAATTAAATATGATCTTTTTCAAGTATTTTAATGAATTTTGTTTAAATATGTGAAATGTTTTATTTAATGTAATCGATTTAATACTAAATCATTTATTTTTAAACATTTTAAAATCATTTTAAGCTTTAATAAACATTTGAATAATAAACATTTTTCAGATGTTTTTAGATAATTTTAAGTAAACATTTTGTGCATTAAGTGTTGCATCAGTTTAATGTTCATTGAAAGTTTATACAATAAACTAATAATATTTTCAAATACTTTATAGTGAGTTTTGCAGAACTGTACTGAAAAAGTGTTGATTTGTTTAATTTAATATTCATAAAATGTTTAAACATTTAACCTTTCCAAATATTCAGTGAAATATGTATAGATTTGAACAATTTAATGTTTATTAAAATATGTAAAATCTTTTTCAAGTAGTATAATGAATTTTATGTAACGTTAAATCATTTATTATTAAAAGTTTAAGATTTCAAGCTTTAACAAACAATTGAATAATAAACATATTTTTCAGATGTTTTTAGACAATTTTAAGTAAACATTTTGTGAATGAAATGTTGCATCAATTTAATGTTGAAAGTTCAATATTTTCAAATACTTATAGTGAATTTTGCAGAACTATACTAAAAAAAGTTTAATTTAATTGTTTAATTTAGTAATCATTAGTGAATATTCAGTAAAATAAGTGAACAATTTAATGCTTATTGAAATATGTAAAAAAACATTTATTAAATATCTTTTTCAAGTATTTTTAATGATATTTGTTTAAATATTATGTGAAATATGTTATGATTATTTGATGTAGTCATTAAATAATGTTTTTATTGTAATCAATTTAATGTTAAATAAACACTACTAATTTTTCAAATACTGAAAATATGAATTTTGGTTTTTCTTTATTTGGATAGGACAGTGTAGGTGGACAGGAAGCGAAGTGGGTGGGATCGGGTCCCCAAGTTGGGATTCGAACTCGGGACGCCCGCAGCGCAACGGCGCCATATCTCAACGCGCCAACCATGAGGCCATTGGTGCCGACGCAGAAATGTGGTGTTGATTTGATTAATTTGATACTGATAACATGTTTAAACATTTACCATTTAATAATCCCTAACAATCGATCTTAACTGTCTTCAGATAATTTTTAATATTGCATTTACTTAATTTCATCAGTACTGTCTCATTCAATCAACACTGAATCAGCCCCAGTCCACTGTAGATGTCAATGGCATCAGCCATTACAACCCATATCGGGCACCCATTATTCATAAGTCATACACCCATCCATACAAGCCTCTCACAGATTCACACACTCACACATTCTCTTTCATTCTCCACCCACACACGCGTTTTCCCGCACATTCATTCCCTTTCTCGGCTTCTTTCCCTGCCTTCCACCTCCTTTCTATCTCGCTCCCTCTCGCTTCCCTCACGCTCTTTCTCTCTCATACACACACATGCGCGCACAAACACACAGTCATTCTCTCCCTCTCTCACCAGGGGACCCTAATTAAGCTTGGCTGGTCTTTGATGTTGTCGCCTAGGCAACAGTCACCATGACGAGGCTGGCTTTTCCAGAAAAAAAAAAAAAAAACATGCGCATTTTACAGCCGTACGACATGCACCGTGCCCTTCGCACACACGGCAAGTCAAACGCGCACACATGCACGAGCAATTAGACAAACAAAGCCATTTCACCGGATGCCAGGAAGACCCGTTGCGCTGTGACACGACGAATATAGGCGAGCGAAGAGCTATAAGACTTCATTCATGAGTTCTCAGGATTCCCGTATAATGGTTCGCAGCCCTCCTGTGGGTGTGCGAGTGTGTGTGTGTGTGTCTCAGTGGGGAAAACCCTGCTTGCCTTCTGCTTATCAATTAAACAAACCTCGCCAATCTAACACTTACAATTAACATTAAACACATCTAACGCCGCCAGCCAGCACAATTAGCTTCCCGTTCCGACGTTAGGCTCTGCTGATATACCGCCTGACATGAAGTTGCATTGGGAGAGCGAGCGAGAGAAAGAGAGAGAGTCATATAACTGTCAGCGCACATTATGCCAGCGGAATTCTGTTTGCTTATTGCTCTATCTGTTTGGCGTTCCTGGCAGGATAAAATGACTATCTGAGCGTGTTCTCATTGTGGGGCTCATCAATCTGTTTCCCTCTCATCTTGCCTCCTGCGCTGCGTCTGAGAACGCACTCATTCGGTTAGTCGAAGCCCGGCTCTATTTATTAGTTGCTGTAATGAGGTAATCTGAATTATTAATTCGTAATTGAAGTTTTTGATTAAGTGGATGATGAATGGTCGGTCTGGAGTTGTTACGCAACTGGACTTTTGCTTTCTTCCCTCTTGCGTTTGCCGCGAGGGTCTCGCGGTCCTAAGAGGCGCTCAACGTGACAAGCAATTTGTTCACGCTGAAAGCGGAAATACCGTGCGACGCAATTTTAGCCGATCAGAATGTGCTTTATATTTAATGGAGCTGTTTGGTACTTAAATTCGGAGGAGATTTTGCATTTTTTTAGGCCTTGGGTTCCCTCTGGAATCTCTAATGGGTTTTTCGAACAGCGCTTTTTGATTTATGAATGCATTTGTGATTTGAAATGATTGTTTATGGGGATTTTTCTGTTTTGTTTAGCATAAATTGCACACAGGCATAGCTCACATGAAAAAATAAAAACATTATAAATGGTGGAGATGCAAATTTTTTTTTTTTTTCAGGTTTTAGGATTATAGGATAATCAGCACTGTATACAATATGTGGAGCAGGATTTTTGACCAATGAGATTTGACTGTGGGCGGAGCTACAAACAGAAAGCAAAGGACTGACAAAATCTTCTGTTGCTATTTAGATATTGAGCCAAGTTGTAAATTGTTTTAGTATCAATAATTAAATAATAAATAATTTTTATCATAATTTAAGTATCTATCTATCTATCTATCTATCTATCTATCTATCTAATCATTTATTTTATATTTTATTTTATTATCTGCAGGTTTTATCACTCTTGTGTAAAATGAATAAATATATTAGAAATTCCTAAACGAACATAAGATCTTTTTTTTTTCTTATATTTTATATTTTTATTCATTTCGTTTCATTTCATTGATTTTGTGGGATCTGTCTATTCTAAAAAAAAATCCAGTAGAGAACTTGCATTTTTTAGACATGGGTTCCTGGAATTTTATTTTATTTTATTTTTATTTATTTTTTTTAACTGCATTGTTTTTTCACTCTCGTGTAAAATGAATATGTGTATTAGAAATTCATGAATGAACACAAGATCATGCTTATTCTCTATGTTTTTGGATTTTAGCAGGATTTGATTTGGGATTTTCATTCAACTAATGAAATTATTTTGTTTTATTTTATTTTATTTTATTTTATGTGCATGTTTTTTTACTCTTGTGTAAAATAAATAACTGTATTAGAAATTCATCAACAAACACAAGATCATGCTTATGTTTTAGGTTTTTGAATTTTAGCAGCATTTGATTTTGGATTTTAATTTGACTAATGAATTTTATTTTATTTTATTTTATTTATTATCAGCATTTTTTTTCACTCACAGGATTTGATTTTGATTTTGATTTTTTATTATCTGCAAGTTTTTTCACTCTTGCAACAAAACGCGCAACAAAACATAAACGTACATAGTTTCTAATCGCATTACACCATTTCATTTCATTTGGACGCGGTGTTAGATTAAAAGAACAGTTAATAAAGCTTTTATGGTGACTGGGTTTTATTTCTTTGTGTTATGTCAATGTTGCAGCTAGCGACTGCCGTGTTCCCTTGAGCGTTTTTAAAAGACCGAATGCAAATTTGATATCCATTATGTAAATTGAAACTTTGCTGGGAAACTCCACTCAATTTGCATTGTTTAACATTCCCATTCTGACTTTTCCCCTTCAGCTCTTCGTCATTGACAACGGTGCGGACGACTGGCGGATCGCCATGACCATGGAGCGAGTGCTGCTTATCGCTCTGGAGCTGATCGTTTCGGCGGTTCACCCGGTGCCGGGGGACTTCAAGTTCATGTGGCGGGCGCGGCTGGCCTTCTCCTACGCTCCCTCGCAGGCGGAGGCAGATCTAGACATGGTGCTGTCTGTACCCATGTTTCTTAGACTCTACCTCATCGCCCGAGTCATGCTGCTACATAGCAAGCTCTTCACCGACGCCTCCTCCCGCAGCATAGGGGCACTCAACAAGGTCAGAGGTCAAACCAACAACTCAAAACTGAGCATTTAGGGTGTAAAATTATTATTTGTTTTCTTTTCTTTCGGCTAGTTAGGATGCCCGCATTGGTCCCTGCTGGTTGATAGTGTATTTTGGCAAAATGCATTTTTCTGGAGGGTTCCGTAACGGCTAGCTTCCTTAAGGTATTGTAGAGAATGTTGACCATTCCTCATCAGCTTGCAAGCTTTTCCCTTTCCATCTGGCTTCAATGGCCCACTTGCGCTGAGATTCAATAAACACATCCTCTCAGGAGAATATGCCTTTGTCCCGTCCGATTGTGACTGCATGTCAGCGCTGATGGAGCTGAATCCGTTCAGTTGAGAAAAACGCAGTACACAGTGTGGCTGAGGGCTGTAAAGTTCGGTTTTATGAGGACAATCATGAGCACAGAGACCGGTGGTTTTTCAGTTCTGGAGGAAGAGGTTTTGTGTGTGTTTATGTGGTTTGTTTGGTCTCTTGAGAAAGATGAACCTGTCAGCTTTACTGATGGTTTAAAGATTGCACATTTATAGGCTGGTTCACACGGAGCCAACAAACAGCAACAGGGTTCACACACTGATACAACCTTATGGGGTTAGCGAAGCTGCTTTAAAACTGCTTCAAGCTACTAAATGATAAAACAAGTCAAACTACAGTCAAACTGTCAGAGAAACCAGGGGTTTGAAACTTTTTAAATCCTTCGACCCCCAAAAATGATGATGATCATTTTGCTGGGGACCCATAAAGAGAAACAAACATGTGGCTGATTATACACTGAATATTTAAAAAGTATAATAACATTTAGAAAGCATAATAAAAGCATAATTATGTCAAGCTCTGGAGATTTTAGCTTAAGTAGTTATGTTTTGTTAGTTCATGTTTACACAAATTTTTTTTTTTAGAGCTCCTGAACTAAATTGTTATTAGTTAACTGCAACTGAAATTAAAACCATTAAAAAAAATAAAAATAAAATAAAATAAAATAAATAAATAATAAAGTAAAATAAACGTGAACTGAAATAAAAATATTTTTTTTTAGGTTGCCATGACTTTTTTCGTTTAGTTTAACTTATTTTTTTCATGTAGTAAAAAAATTATATTAAAATGCATATTAAAAACATAAAATAAACATTATATAAACACTATATTCTGCCACTGTGAAAAAACAAACTTCAACTAAAAGTTAAGGGCAGACAATAATTCAAAATATAAATAAAAGCTACAATAGTATCTAAGGCTGGGCAATATGGCCAACAAAATGATCACTATAAATTTTTTATATCATATAAATTAATATCATATATAAATCATTTATAAATATATTATATCATATATAAATTTCAAATCTTTATTTTTTACTTTCAAGTTTAAGTATGACAATGTTTTAGTGCCACATTAAAAATAAAAAAATCTAAGATTATGTGATTAAAGTAGTAATATTTTGAGAATAAAGTCGAAATTTTGAGAACAAAGTCAAAATATTATGAGAATAAAGTCAAAATATTAAGAGAATAAAGTCAACATTGCAGGAATAAAGTCGAAATATTAAGAGAATCAAAGTCGAAATATTTCAAAAATAAAGTTGAAATTACGAGAATAAAGTCAAAATTTTTTAAGAATAAAATCATATTTTTTTGAGAATTAATTTGTAGCAATTACAAGATTAAAGTTATAATATTTTGAGAGTATATTCTAGCCTATTGCGCATGCAAATGGCCCATATTGAGAGCACTGGGAGACATTCCAAAGTCTCAGCTTTCAAGTTCAGACTGTTTTATAGCAAAATACAAACAATATGCCTTTTACAATAATGTTTTTCACGCTCTTTAATGTGTTCTCCCGCTGCTCTCAGTCCAGGCCTTTGTATGCGCAATGTAGTCTATACTCTCAAAATATTATAACTCTAATTTCTATTAATTAATTTCTCTAAACGTTTCGACTTTATTCTCTAAATATTTTGACTTAATCTAAATATTTCGACTTTATTCTCAAAATATTTCAACTTCATTCTCAGAATTTTGACTTTAATCTCGGAATCTTAGATTTTTTTATTTTATTTTTTAAACGTGCCACTAAAACACTGTCATATTTAATGGCTCATGGGTGAAAGTTGTAAAAACTAGACTGATAATTCTGATTCTAAACTACTCTTTATGACAAACACTTTTCCAGTCGTTTGCCTTAACAAAATAAATTAATTTCTTAGTTTCTGCATGTTCTGATGAATGATACCACTTCAAATTATGAAGCAGGTTTGTGTTGCCTGATTTGATGACGCGTATCTTCAACACAGTTTGTAATGCAGGCTGCAATATTAATAACATAATTTTTTTTTTTTTTTGTCTCTTAGAAATGCACGTTTGACAGTAGCTTGAGTTGACAGTAGTAGTAGTAGCTTGGGTTGGGATGCAAATGTAAATGTATCATAATTACCACAAAGAGCAACATTTTTTAAAATTTGAACAACCCCATTTTTATATGGTGAAATTTAATTGTTTTGGCTGTTTGAGTTTAATTAAAATTAACCATTGTTCTTGCATAGTAGCGTACATTTAGATCATGATAACCACAGTTAAAACCTCAAAAACATGGTAAAAATTAGAAGTTGACCGATGTATCGGTTTTGCCGATTAATCGGCACCGATAGTTGATTGGCGAAATGCTGCATTAGTGGAGAAAGGACAGCAGTATACTTTTGCCCGTTTGGTGATCAAAGTCTTGTAGACTGCCGCTTGAAGTGAACGCGACACGTCCAGTGTGTGTGATAGCTGATAGCTGCGAGTTCTTCTAGACGCAGCGCTGCACTTTTGCCCATTGTGTGACTAACATATTTTTATATTTTGATTAGATAACCACAAATGTTTTAGAATAGAAGCAGTTAAATTGTTAAAGAACACAATATGCATATGCATGCAATTTCAATACAGTGGCCTTTGTGTAGATATTTAAAGATGCCATCTTCAACTTGATTGTTGATGTAATGGTAACACTTTACAATATGAGTCCATTTGTAACATTAAGATTGATAAAAGCTGTAGAATAAAAATATTGTTCCTTGTTAGAGTGTGTTAATTTCAGCATTTACTGATATATTTTAAACATTTTAGTTGCTTTTGTTAACATTAATGAAAACTATGAACTAACTGTAATGATCAATATATAATTAATATCAATATTTTTATTCATTTACAAAGTATGGTTCAGTATGCTATTTTTTTTTAAATAGTAGAGCACTATTTATTTTCCGTTCAGGAAATTAATCCGTATCAGCCAGTGTGGTCCAACCTAGTTATTGGTATCGGTAAAATCCAGTATCAGTCGGTCTCTAGTAAAAATGTAACTGTATGGTTTCTAGGTATTTTTATGAAAAACAGTTATCTAAATGCATTTAATATATATATGCGCAAACACTTAAAAAATTTAATTATATTCCATTACTTATTTAATACATTTAATACATGTCTACATTTATAATATAATAAAATTTTATATGAATATCCCACATTTCTGACACAATACCATGGGGCAGTTATTGTTTCTACAGTAAATCCAGATTAAATTATGGCAATTTGTAGATTGAAAAGCCATCAGACTGTATCGTAGCACACAGTGTTTCTCCTGTTTGTCAGCGCTGTTTCATCTGGCTTTAAAGTAGTTTAAAACAGAGTCATTTGCGTTCGTCGCTGAATTCAAGTGCTTCACACTGGATCTCACAGCGCTGTTTAGTAATGTGAATTAGCTGACTATACTGAAGCTACTTAAGGTGGCAGAATTTTTTATTCTCTTGCTCAAAAACAATGAGTGGTTCTAAGTGAATCTTGATTCAAGACTAGTGACAAACAGCAGCGTTTAACTAAAGATTTCATTATAAATAAGACAATGGTTGCAGATGCCCTTCTGCACAAGAGAGACTTGACTCTGTTTCTTTTGGAACTGCTTCATTCGCATGAGTCACTAAAACTAAATAGACGAATGCTGAGGACGTTTAGGAGAGAGCTTTTGATTATCATGTAGTTGGCTCAGCTGTAATGCTGTCTCTACAACACAATGTGATATAAAATGTGATGTCGTTTTGTCACTACGCTGCTACTTATTGGAAAAAGTGGCTAGTTATTGCAAAATGAAAGCAGCTGAACCACTGTCATGCTACTAAAATTAAGTTAGTAGATCCAACAAAATCCATTTGCTATTTGGTGTATCTTGGCATTTGCTGGGTCAGATTGAACTAGCGTTCAGACGCAGCTTCGGTTGAAGGTCAGCTTTGGACAGGGAGCTTCATCTAATTGTTTTTGCATTGTTAGGATGCAGCATCACAGCTCGGTGTCAGTTGATGTGACTGATGAATTTTCTGCTGTAATGGATTTTATGATAGATGGCTGTGCGTTTTTCAAGCAGGTTTATCTCGCTCTCCTTTAGATGGCTGATTGATGTCTCCGAATATTGTGTGTATCTCTTCAGCTTTGTGCTTAAGAGAGACTGAAAATTGACTGCTGTGGCTGTCAAGTGTTTGATAGTTCAAAGTTTGAGATTTGTCCTTCTGTGCCATTAAAATAACCCGAAACAGGTGAAAAGAGTCCTGCTGTACTTTAATTTGAATGGCTGATTGGAGAGGGTAATCACTTTGTCCTTTGAGGGAAGCTCTTGTTTCAAAGAGATGTAAATGCAAATTCTCTTTCCTCTCATGTGCTGTTTTATCATTAATGATCGTGTGGTCAATCTTAGCTCAGAGATCTCCGCCTTCCCTCTGGAGAGCTGCCCTTTGTGCGACTTTTAAGTAACACAAATCAATTGTAATGACGACGATAATGAATATTATTGTTTTCTGTCAAGTATAGATGAAATAGCATACTAACAAACAATGGCAACACTTCTTGTTCATCAAACACCCAAGAAAAGAGCTGTGTGTGATTAAAAACAAGCTGAAAAATAAAAAAAAAAGGTGTGAAGCTGAAATTTGGGCTGCTTGTAGATTTCAGTCAGGGCACACGTAGTATTTCACATTAATTTTAGTAGTTCAGTCATTTTTTTTCACACAACTTTTGATCTCTGACCGCTGTTTTGATTTCCATGTTCAACTGCTATCACAAATATAAGGCCAAGTGTGGTCTTTTGATGGTCTTAATATGAATAAGACCCCATCTCACCATCACAGCAGCTTTTACTGCCTTTTTGGAGATTATATGTCATTAAAATGGTTTAATACTTTTAAAATATACCTTTTCATTTATTTTGTAACGTGTAGAAACCAAATTGGCTTTAAAGGATTAGTTCACAATTTCCTGATAATTTACTCATCCCCATTTCATACAAGGCATTTATGGCTTTCTTTCTTCAACTGAAAAGAAATGAAGGTTTTGAGGAAAACATTGCAGGATTTTTCTCCATATAGTGGACTTCAGTGGGGATCAATGGGTTGAAGGTCCAAACTGCAGTTTCAGTGCAGCTTCAAAGGGCTCTACATGATACCAGCCAAGAAATAAGGGTCTTATCTAGCAAAATGATCTGTCATTTTCTAAAAAAAAAAAAAAAACCTTAAATGCTCATCTAGCACTAGCTCTTCAAAGCTAATACAAGACAAACATTTGTGGTTAAAACATATAATTTCTTTACGTCTGAAAAAAGAAAGACATGAACAGGACGGCATGGGTGAGTAAATTTTCATTCTGGGACCAAACAAATCCTTTAAAACTATCAACCAGTCAATGACAAAAATATTTAGGTCAATTTGCATTTATGCAGTACTACCTGATGAGAATATAGTTTTACTTTTCTTTGTATGTAAAACAGCTTTCAGGCTTTATAAGTGTACTGTGGGTATATTTGTGCTTGGTTTGCATTCAACAACATCATGTCTGACAAATTCATATAAGAAAATTACAACTTTAATATTAATCTTTACTATAAAAAAGGGACTCCCAAACTGCTGTTTGCAAACCCCTGGGAGTTTGTGAGGGAACAACTGTTATCTATCTGACTGCCTGCTGTTCTTCTGAAAAATCTTCAGTTCCCACAAATTCTTTGGTTTTTCAGCATTTTTGTGTATTTCCAGCAATGACTGTATGATTTTGAGATCCATCTTTTCACATTGAGGGCAACTGAGGGATACAAAAGGTGCATATGCAACTATTACAAAAGGTTCAAACACTCACTGATGCTGCAGAGGGAAGAACGATTCATTATATGCCGTGGGGTGAAAACTTTTAAAGATTAGGGTAAATTTAACATTTTTGGTCTTCTGGGAAACATGAGATTTTTGAGGAAAATATTTCAGGATTTTTCTTCATATAATGGACTTCAATTGTGCCCCTGATTTTGAACTTCCAAAATGTAGTTTAAATGCAGCTTCAAAGGGCTCTAAACGATCCCAGCCGAGGAAGAAGGGTCTTATCTAGCAAAACGATCTGTCATTTTTTTTAGAAAAATAAAAAATTGTATACTTTTTAAGAACAAAAGCTCGTGTAGCACAGGTTCTGGCATGTGCGTTCATGACGTACTATTGAATCAGGTCAAAAGGTCACGTGGAATATAGGCGGAACTACAGACCCAGTGTTTATAAAGCGAACATGCAAAGACTAAGAAAGAGCAAGTAAGTCAAACGCTGTTTACAAACAAAAAGGTACAACGTGTCGGACGATTCTGAAGTTGTAGGAGAAAATAAGATGGAGTTTTTCGCCATACCCTACCTTTTTTAGGGTACACAGACAATGAACTTAGACGTGATTCGTAGTAGTGATGGGAAGTTCGGATCATTTTACCGACTCAGAGTCTCGTTCAGCAAAATGAACAAATCTTTTTTTGAGTCATTTCGTTCATTTTAGCAAAATCAGCATCACATGACAGCCCCATAAGATGAACGAATGACTTGAAAAAAACGAAGACTCGAAGCAGGTGAACTAATTCCAGTACAGAATCTAATAGGATGTTGCGCATACACGACTGAACGAATCACTCCCCGAGACGACTCGTTCTTCACGAGTCACATTAAAGATTCGTTCAAAATGAACAAATCGTTCAAGAACGACCCGTGGACGAGCATCCGAGAGCCTGTGCTACGCGAGCTTTTGTGCTTAAAAAGTATACACATTTTTATTTTTCGAAAAAAAATGACCGCTTCGGTAGATATGACTCTTCTTCCTTGGATGGGATCGTTTAGAGCTCTTTGAAGTTGCATTTAAACTACATTTTGGAAGTTCAAAATCGGGGGCACAATTGAGCACAAAAGAAAAATCCTGAAATGCTTTCCTCAAAAACCATAATTTCTTTATGACTGAAGACAAAAAGACATTAACATCTTGGATGACAAGGGGGTGAGAAAATTATTTGTAAATTGTTGTTTTGTAAGTGGACTTCTCATTTAATGCATCGTTTTTCCTTCTGGAGCATCAGTGAGTGTTTGAACCTTCTGTAATAGTTGCATATGAGTCCCCAGTTGTCCTCAGTGTGAAAATATGCATCTCAAAATCATACAGTCATTGTTGGAAAAGGGTTCAAATACACAAAAATGCTGAAAAACCAAAGAATTTGTGGGACCTGAAGGATTTTTCTGAAGAACAGCAGACAGTTCAACTGTTCAGGACAAACAAGGGACTCATGAACAACTATCACTAAACAAAAAAACACAGCTGTGGATTATTTAGGTAACAACACAGTATGAAGACTATATGTGGACTATATGTAAACGTCTTTTATGTGAAATGTCTTATTCAGGTCAGTAATAAATAAAAAAAGAACATGACATCCAGGCTGAAAGAAATCACCAACTCGTGTTTTTTTTTTCTTTTCAGGTGCACTTTAACACACGGTTTGTGATGAAGACCCTGATGACCATATGCCCAGGCACGGTGCTGCTGGTTTTCAGTATCTCCCTGTGGATCATCGCTGCCTGGACCGTAAGAGTGTGTGAGAGGTGAGAGAGAGAACGAGCGTGAGGAAGAATGAACAAATGAATCATTGTGTTTCCAACTGCACCTTTCTGTCTAGACACTGTCAAGTTTCTTATGCTTAATGAGGACTCACCTGAATCCTCAGCAATAAGTGGCACTGCCTGGATGATAACACACCACTTGAGGTGTGCAAACACTCACTGTTCTGTGGGGAGAAAAAAGAGACCAGAGAGAAAGAGGGATCGAAGGACAGAAAGAGACAGAAACGGAGCACTTTCATTCACACCCTTGTTTCCAGAAGACCTGTCTATCTATACAGCGATCCTCCTTTTCCGGACTCTCCAGGCAGCAGCCGATCGCGACGTGCATCAACAGAATTCCCATGTTGCACCTTAAAAGGGTCGCGGGATAAACGAAGCCCTCAGGCCAGCGAGTGGGTGTTTCCGACTCTACCAGGCGTGTTGTCATGGTGACAAACTCTGGATGCGCGTTAGTCTCGAGGTAGACGATTTAAAATACTGAGGGTTCCCCGGTTTGGGCACCTGAGGTTTGATGATTATTTTGACGGCGGCAGGCGAGCAGCGTGATATGAGTGACGGTTTGCGCATTTGAATTGCCACGTCTGATCAGGGCGGCGTTGTTGTGAGATGAGCCTACAGGGATCTGCTCTATTTTTATGCACTGCACTCAAAGTCATCATGTTAAAGGCCCTTTCCAGAGGAGGAGTCTCCCTGCAGGCTGTGTGCTGCTCTTACTCAGTCCAGCACACAGTGGACTATAGACCTCCTCCTAACTGGATGAACTTATTTTAACTACGTTCTTGGGAGGTTGATATAATGCCTTGAGAGAAACTGTGTACTGATGCTACTGTACAAATAAAATAGAAATCTCTGGTTGTCTTCTGATGGAGTCAACTTGAAATTGGCACTATTTACTTTCTTAATACACATTCTTGGTCTGCACAATTCATTAGGTCACGTTAGTTAAATGGCACATTTATTTATCGATACGTGTGTTTGCTGGGACTCAAACCTATGACCTTGGTGTTGCTAGTGTTGTATTGTTCTTCAGGGAGTCTTTAATGTATGCCTGCTCTCGCGCTCTCAAAATGATTTCTTTCCAAATAAAAAATATTTGTCTTAATTGTAAAATTGTTGTAATTTTTAATCGAAGTAGTGTGAAATTACATTACTTTTTAAATGATGTTACCTTGGCTGAAAATATATACGAGCTGGATGGGGGAATTTATTTTATTTTATTTTCATTTATTTAATTTTATTTTTGTGTTTTATGCTGAATCAAAGGAATAACTAACATTTTATTTTATTTAGTTTTTTTTTTTTTTTTTTTCTTTTTTATTTATTTATTTATTATTTTATTTCATTTTTGTGTTTTATGCTGACTCAAAGGAAGGAAGGAAAACATTTTATTTATTTTATTTTATTAATTTTATAACTGTATTTATTTATTATTATTATAATTGTTTTAGAAGTTTCCCGAAAATGTATTTAATTTATTTTGTATAATTTATAACTTATTTTATAATTTTAGAACTTATTTATTTTATTTTTATTTTAGAATTTTTTCCTATTTTATACTTTATTTATTTTATTTTATAATTTAATATATATATATTGTGTTTTATGCTTAATCAAATGTGTAGCAAACATTTAAGCAGTTTCTCGAAATTGTATTTAATTTATTTTATATAATTTATCGTTTATTTTCTAATTTATTATTAATTTTATTTCATATAATTTTTAAATACATTTTATTTTATTATTTTATTTTCGTGTTTTATGCTGAATCAAAGGTATAACAAACATTTAAGAACTTTCTCAAAAAAGCCTGTGGGCAAAGAAATAGAAACCCTAAAGATCAAATTATATTTATTTTATTTTATTTTATTTTATTTATACCTTTAAGTCAGAATAATTATTGTTATACATTTAATTCAGCATAAAATACAAAAAATAAAATAATAAAATTAAATGAAATAGAATAGAATAAATATTTTAATTTTATTTTAATTTTATTTTTGTGCTTTATGCTGAATCAGAGGTATAACAAACATTGAAAATCCTGTGGGCAAACAAACAGAAACCCTAAAGAAACCCTAAAGTTAAAAATTGTATTTTATTTTATATATATTTATAGTTTAATTTAATTTAATTTATTTTTTTTTATATTTTATGTTATGTAATTATTTTATTTTATTTTTGTGTTTTATGCTGAATCAAAGGTATATCAAACATTTAAGAAGTTTCTCGAAAATGTATTTGGTTTATTTTATATCATTTCTTATTTATTTTATAATTTCTTATTAATTTAATTTAATTTAATTATTTTTACTTAATTTTATTATTTTACTTTTTGTGTTTTATGCTGAATCAAAGGCATAACAAAACGTTTAAGAAGTTTCTTGAAAGAGCCTGTAGGCAAACATTTAGACTTTCCTTCAAAGTGCTTTGCAGATCAGATTAAGGAATGGAAATGTATGAAATATTTGATGCGAAAACTTTGATGTGATATTTGTGCCTATTTCACATCCAGTTATTGCTTCTCCATACCTTCCACAGGCAGAACCTGTTCAAAGTTTCCTCCAATAATCAAATCTTTCGCAACTGAACCTCAGCTTCTTGTTCTCTCTCTCTCTCAGGTACCACGATGCTCAGGATGTGACCAGCAATTTTTTGGGTGCAATGTGGCTCATCTCTATCACCTTCCTCTCCATTGGATACGGAGACATGGTGCCTCACACCTACTGTGGCAAGGGAGTGTGTCTGCTCACAGGAATTATGGTATAAACACACACACAGCACAGCGTTTTCACACCCACGGCAGCAAGGGGCAGTCTAAAGATATGTTTTCCTACTCGTTATCTTACTTCTAGTAACCCAAACCTGCACACCTACCACAGTCTCACCAGCCATGTCTGTTGGCAAACACCAGGACACACCAGCTCGCAAACATCGAGTGTTTTTAGGATGAATCCTTTTGTGTATTCTGGGCCGGCACATTTGTTCAGCTTTGAGGCTGTTGCGGGCTGCCATTGTTCTGCCTGATTAGCTCACAGTACAATGGCATTAGCTTAATGTAAACCCCAGGTATTTCTTGCCATAATCTCTCTCTCAGAGCCTTTACTGCATGTCTCTGTGCTTGAGGAAAGCTTGACAGGTGCTGTATCGCGACGGTTTCGATGTGTTTATTTTGATGTTGAGTTTGCGGATGGTAAATATCTGTTAGCAGAGGTCACTTTCTCTCCTCTCTCTGTTGTTGTGTTTGGAGTATTTGTTCTTCCTGTTCACATACTGTCAGTTTCAGTGTCTTTAAATATCCTCAGAGAAAGACTACAGAGGGAAAACATGGTTAACGTGACGTGACGGATCTTTTTCTGTTTATTTTCGTTTTGGGAGTTTTTTTGGGGGGGAGATCTTCATCTTTCCCTCTCGATTACACACACACATGCACACAAAAAAGAACAGAAACATCCTTTAAAACTCTAGTTTAAAGTGGAAAGGGAATCAGTCAGTCAAGTTTATCTTATTTAGTAAACTGATTTCCACTTAAAGGAGAAGTCCACTTCCAGAATGGAAATTTACAGATAATGTACTCACCACCCTTGTCATCCAAGATGTTAATGTCTTTTTTCTTCAGTCGTAAAGAAATTATGTTTTTTTGAGGAAAACATTTCAGATTTTTTCTCCATATAATGGACTGATATGGTGCCCCGAGTTTGAACTTCCAAAATGCAATTTAAATGCGGGTTCAGACGATCCCAAATGCAGTTGTAAACGATCCCAGCCGAGGAAGAAGGGTCTTATCTAGTGACGCGATTTTTCATAAAAAAAATACAATTTAAATACTTTAGAATCTCAAATGCTCCTCTTGTCTTGCTCTGCCTGAACTCTGTTATTCTGACTCAAGACACTTAAGGTATGTCGAAAAACTCCAATAGTATTTTCTCCCTCAACTTCAAAAATCATTTCAAAATCATCCTACATTGCTGCAGAAGTATCGACACAGTCTTTGCAAAGTGAACATGCAAAGAAGATCAAACACCCGCAACAAAAATGGTAAAACAGTGATATAGGATTAGTTTTTCGTCACACCCTTCAGGTTCAGGCACAGTTAGACAAAACGAGCATTTGACATTAAGAAGTATATAAATTGTATTATTTTTATGAAAATAACCGTTTTGCTAGATAAGACCCTTCTACATCTTGGATGACAAGGGGGTGAGTACATTATCTGTAAATCTTTGTTCTGGAAGTGGACTTCTCCTTTAAAAACTAAAACTCACATATAACAGACACCATTTTGTAACCATTTTAAACAAGAAAGGGATGTTTTGTTATAGCTTTTGGAGTAAGGACACCGCCATCTTGCAATACCACAGCGTGTGATATCACAGGGTCGGTTTGCAGTGAAATAATATAAGCATTTCTTTACTTTTTGAAAACACACTTGTGTTGAAATGGAGAAAGACGAACTTGAAAGGACTGTTGAGCCTGTAATAAGTGCAATTGCTTACGTATTTGAGCCGATACGTGAGGGGACCGATAAACACTGAGCATGTTTACGTGGATACTTGTCAGAACAGCCATTCTGGTGTAATTTTGTGTGGATTTGGTCAAGAAGAAAAAAAGAGAATTGATCAATTTGGTACTCGTGTAATGCATTGAAATCTCTTTTGCTTGTCTTGCACTTAAATGGCTTAAAACACTTTAATGTTGGAATGACAGGACTTAAAGGAGACCTATTATGCCCATTTTTACAAGATGTAATATAAGTCCCAGGCGTCCCCAGAATGTGTCTGTGAGCTTTCAGCTCAAAATACTTCACAGATCATTTATTATATAATTTTAAAAATGCCTATAAGCACAAACACACAGTTTTCATGCATGTCTCTTTAAATGCAAATGAGCTGCTGCTCCCCACCCCCTTTTCTAGAGCATGACTGTGCCTTTACAGCTCGTACCTCGGATACTTTGCTAAAACACAATTGTGTGGTTTATTCGTATTAACCATATAAGTTTTAACTTCTGATTAAGGGTTTGTCTGAGCGCACACATCTGAAGCGCACACACACAGAAAGCGGCTGTCACATGGCATGTGAGTACTAAACTAAGTTCTCTTTCATCCGAAAACAGAATGACGCTGCCGTGGGTGGAAACGTGCAGATTAAGGGAAGGTAATATTATAATAAGATGCCCTTTCTATGTCACAGGGGAGTGAAATCTGAGTGGCTCGCTTTTTACATGCTTGCAGACAAAGGCTCACCAAAAAAAAATTTACTGGGTTGTTCTTTTTCACATTTTCTGGGTTGGTAGATGCACCGCGGACCCAATCATAGCACTTAAACACAGAAAAAGTCAGATTTTCATGATATGTCCCCTTTAAAAAACGTAAGAATGATAAACTTTCTTAGGAAGCAGCACTAGCTGATCGTTCAGGTACGTGATTAGATTTCTGGTGAACAGCAGGTAGGCTTATCATGTGAACATAAAATATTTTACATACCACTACTGGTGAAGGAGCCAGTGTAATGCTAATATGTCTGAAAGGTCTGACGAAATAAGATGCGACATGAACAGTATTGTATGAAGTGTTGTTTGTTTATATAATTGCACCTTGCATTATGAAAACAATGTTTGGGACACCATGATCGAAACCTCTTAATGGAGACAGTTTTATGTTGAAATGCTTATATTACTTCACTGGCCAACAGAGTAAACTAACCTTGTGACATCACATGCTGTGGTATTGCAAGATGGCGGCACCCTTGCTATAACAAAATGTCCTTTTTTCTTCAAAATGGTTTAGTTAATCATGTTTGTTATGTATTTTGTAATTAAAGTGGAAGACAGTTTACTAAATAATGTAAACTTTTTTACATTTTGTGTCTCACCACTTGTGAAACACATGTGACAAATTATTAGATATGTACTATCTGTATTTCTGTTGGTTTTATATGGTTTTGGAAAAACATTTTCAACATTTTTAGGAATAATTTAAATTTAATGACTAAAATGTAATGTGGTGTAACAATGACGTAAAAAGTACAAAGATATTATGTTTAAAAATGCATTTTTTAACAAATACATTATTAAATTGTAAATATCATTCAGTAAAATCAATATAAAGTTTTTTTGAGATGTCATTTTTACAACGTGAACTAATTACGTTATATGGTTTGATATTTTTCAGACACACACACAGAAAAAAAATGTGTGTGTATATATATATATATATATATATATATACACACACACACACACACACAATACATGGCAAAAATCAAATAAAAAACGATATATATATATATATATATATATATCAGAGGTTACGCTAGACATTGTTAAAGTCTAAAAATTCTAAAAAAGTCGTAAAACTAATCAATATAATCTACTATTACCCATCATTTTAATTTGCATATTGTAACTATAATAACACATTTATTGCTTTTATTTTTGTTCACATTTTCATTTTTAATCATGAATCTACAGGACGACAGCGCAGTGTTTAAAAACAACAAAATATGCTAGGGCTGGCTAAACAAAACAACAGTTTCTCGATTTTAATAGATTCTCATTTTTATGAACCAATATCGATTTTTAAATCCCAATCGATCTTTTTGTCTATGCTGTTTTCAGCTGATGAATGAACAGTACAAAATGCGCCTTCCTTCCGATAAATATCAATAGGCTAGGCTTTTTGTTACTTTTGATACAAAACACAGTTTCAGATTTCAAATTCTGTCCGTCTCATTAGGAAATTCAAGCAATAAATACCATTTTGGCACTCTTCAATGTGGCATGATAGATTGTTGTAGCTTCTGCGTACCGGCCTGTTCTCAATCGCATAGGAAAACATTCGTGACAGTTTCGTTTTTGTTCTGGATCCCCTGTTCTACTGCCACACTGGAGCGCGTTCACCACCAACTGGACAGGATGAGAATTACATCTACAATTTTAAATGGATCACCCTCAGTGTAATCCATCAAAGTGACGGATGCCCTTCAGATTTTTCCGTCACTGATAAAAAAAAATTCCATCAATGCGGACAATTTTCGGTTAACATGACCTCTGATATATATATAAATATAAGGAAATAATAATAATAACAATAGATTAGGCCAAGCTGTGTAATAAAGATTTCCTTTAATGATTTTTATTATTTTATTGAGGCATTTTTTGTTCATTAAGATATCAGGACAGTTGTATCATCTTGACATTTTTGGCTTTATGCTCCCCGATATGAATTTTAATTAAAAACTTGTTTATCATAGAGCAGATGTGTTCGAGTCGTTGTATGTATGACGTCTATTTATTTATTTTGAATAAATTAGGCCAAAAAAATAGTGATGTGTCATTAACCCAGATAACACTGACATATTCTCACAGTCTTAATTGTTTGAAAGGGCAGCTAATGTTTCATACTACTTGTGTTCTTTCCATCTTTAAATGTGAGCTGCTAAAGAGATGAAACACTACAGAACAGGTATTAGCGAAGGAGAGAGAGAAAGAGTGTTGGATGTGATTTCTTTTACTGTTCAGAGTGATTGTAATGACTTTCTATAGGCAGAATTATGGGACTTGTTGCTATGACAACATCGAAGGCCAACTCTGTTAGAATGTACCACTGCCCTGCGGGAACGGGAGTGTTTGGGCAGGGTTTTAGTTTGCCGGTCTCTTGATGCTGCTCGAGGATTTAGGGATGCAAGGAGCACCTGTCTATCCTGTGGAATGTAGGACATTACATATCATCATAGCATCTTTAATAACTCACATCCTCATTCAAACACCAGCTAAGGCTAATGGATTGTTAGAGCTGAGTATTAGTCTTTCTATAGCATCATAACAGTTGAGGATTCAGCATTGTTAGCTGTAACACAATATGTTTTGGTCTGAGGGCAGGTGGTTTTTCTTCTTTTCTCTTGACGTTAATAACCTTTGGATCTGGAAAGAAGACGTCTGCAGATAAATGGATCTTTCTTGGACTCTTTTGACACTTTAAGAGATTAATGTTTCGTGTTTTGTCTGGGAATAGTTTTATACAAGCTGACATATGGAAGCACACATACACATTTTGTCAGTGTCCTAGAGGGGTTTTCCATGGATGGCCGTCATGTTTTATTAAGTGCTGTGTATGGGCAACAAAAGTGCTTTTTGAAAATGGGCTTTTTTGTTTTATATTTATGTCTTGTAAAATGGGTGTAGAGTATTTTTGGTTTTATGTTATCTTCTGTACGTCCTACGAATGGGTTTAAAAACATTCCATTAACGTTTCACACACACACTGTACATACGCCACATACGCAGTCATAGGAAGCACACACACTTTCATTAGTCACTTTTTAATTCAAATTCATTTCTTATTAGTAGTTCTGCAACCTCATTAACACCTCCCCTCCTCTTCTCCTCACTTTACACTCCATCTTTTTTCCCCAGACCTCTTCACTTTCTGTGCTAAACTGTTGTTTCTCTCTTATTGAACTGAAATTTTATTTACTCTGACTCTTCACCTCAGAATGGGTTTATTTTCTCATTTTCCCGCAACCTGCCTCAGTCTCTTTTCGTTTGTGCGCCTCTACCACTTTGGTGTAGTCGTCGGTGATATCTTCAGTTTACACCTTTGTGATGTGTAAATGGGGATAAACCTCTCTCTCTGTGTGTATTTTTTTTCTTTTTATCACCTTGGTCTCTACAGTGATATCTGTACTGTTCCCAGTCTAAATCAGAAAATATTAAGAATCTCATATCACTGTCACATTTCATCCCAGGACAAAAAAAAAAAAAAAATGTTGTTTAAATTACATTAGTATATTTTATAATACGTTTTTAATTACTCTGCTTAAAAAGAAAAGTTCACCCAGAAATGAAAATTCTGCCAGTAATTACTCATGCCGTTCCAAACTTCTAAGACCTTTGTTCATCTTCGGAACACAAATTAAGATATTTTCAATAAAATCCGAGAGCTTTCTGACCCTGTAAAGACAGCAATGTGACTGACACGTTCAAGGCTCAGAATAGTAGTAAAGACATCGTTCATGTGACATCAGTGGTGCAACCATAATTTTATGAAGCTTTTGTGCAAAGAAAACAAAAATAATTACTTTATTCAACCATTTCTTCTCTTCCGTGTCAGTCTTTGATGCGTGTTCATGAGAGTACCACAGTGCATTAATACGTGTCAAAGACTGACATGGAAGAGAAGTAATTTTTGACTAAAGTCATTATTTTTGTTTTCTTTGCACATAAAAATTATTCTAGCTTCATAAAATTACGGTTGAACCACTGATGTCCCAGATTACTGGGATTCAAGACATTTATACATATAAGGAAAAAGACATTTTATATTATTTAACAAGGCATTTCTGGCAAATCCAGGTAATTGACCATAGAAATATGATTTTTAATGTTTATGACTGTTATAGCGCCAGCTACAGTTTGATCTGCTTAAAACTGCATGTTTGTTTAGAATGAATTGTCACATGTCCTCACCAGGTTTCGTGAAGTTTTCCTTGAGACTTTATAGGATTTTGGGTACATTTGGACAGGCCCCTTTTCTAAACGACCCCGTCATAGCTTCCCAAAGGGTAAATTTCAACATTTTTTTTTGATAATTATTGGCCTAGAGAGTCCAGAGAATTGTACCGCAGTGTTTTTTTTGTTCTGATCGACCTCTGTTAACCTTGACTAACAGGTGAGATATGCAGATGTTCTTGTAGACACTTGTGGCACTTCGGACCAAGACCGCGCACACCAATGGTTGCGCAGTTATAGCTATTTTCATGTTTTTTCCCCTCTTATAGCACCACCAACTGGCCAAGCTCTGTGAATTTTTTCCTGTGACCTCAGATTGAGCCCCTACATAAGTGTTCTAAGTTTGGTGAAGATATCTCATTCCGTTTAGGAATTTTGAGAAGGGTCTGGCTGCAGACATGCACCTGCACTCAGACAACTGCACTTCCGGGTGTGACTTCACTTGCAGTGGGTTTTATTTTTACTTTATTTTAGTTACTTATTTTATTTTTTTTTTATTGAATCTCTCAACATTTTACAACAGCAGCCAGGTGGTGAAGACAAGAAAAATGAAACTAAATTACAATGTCACTCGCAATCGCCACCTGCACTCTCAGCTACCTGCGACTTCACTTGCAATCCACACAAATGGTGCGTGTTGCCAATAGAGACAAGACGCTGTGGTTGTTAAACGATTAAAACTAATTTAATAGCATAACGTACAGGGTCCTGCAAATCATCTGTACAAGATAAAAACAAGACCCACAAATCCGTGGCCACAGAACAGCATAATATGAACGCAATGCGCAAAGTCTCTCGTTAAGCTTTTCCCTCCTGTAGAAAACCATTAACACTTGATATGGCTTAATGTATTAAGATACAATAAGTGCCGTTAAACAATCAAATTTGTAATACAGTTTATTAATTTAATGTACTACAAGGCAAGCATATGGCCATGAACACAATGTGCAAACTTTCACTTTTATACTTGCCCAGCAAACACTTAATGTGGCAAAACGGACTAAGATGATAAAGACCAAATTCAATATAAACCTTACTGTTGTCAAACGATATACCAGCAGATATGAACGCGCCATAAGAAAGGCATTAGGTGACTATTAAAAGGACCAACTCTGTATAGCCAAGCAGACGAGCCCAGAACGTAATGTGTTAAATAGACATTTTCCTCCCATAGAAAATCAATATAAAATCAATATAAACAAAAGACAATGATATAAAACAGCTGTAGAGATTATTCTTTATGGGAAAATGCAAATGTACGCGGCGTTGCGTTTATTCTGGTCTCACCTGCTTGTGTGTAGTTGTTTTAATAATGAATAGGAGCATATTGAGTTTAGTCTTTATCATCTTAATCCGTTATGCCACGTTATGCCACGTTTTGCGAAGGAAAACACTATATAGCCTACATATACATTATATTAATAAACTGTATGTTGAATTTGATCTTTTAATTGCATCTTAATACATTAAGCCGTATTAAGTGTTAATGGTTGTCTACGGGAGGAACACGCTTAACGAGAGACTTCATATTCTCTCGTTCATATTCTGCTTCATATTCATATTCGTTCATATTCTGCTGTTCTGTGGCCACGGATTTGCGGGTCTTGTTTTTATCTCCTACAGATGACTTGCAGGACCCTGTATGTTATGCTAAATTAGTTTTAATCATTTAACCACCACAGCTTCTTGTCTCCGCTGGCAACACGCAACATTTGTGTGGATTGCAAGTGATGTTGCAGGTAGCTGAGAGTGCAGGTGGCGATTGCGAGTTACATTGTAATTTAGTTTCTTTTTTCTTGTCTTCACCACCTGGCTACTGTTGTAAAATGTTGAGAGATTTGATTAAAAAAATAATAAATATATAAAATAAAGTAAAAAAATAAAATAGACTGCAAATGACGTCACTTCCGGAAGTGCAGGCATCTGAGAGTGCAGGTGCAGATGCTTGCAGTCAGACCCTATTGGGAATTTTACTAAAAGTGGCCCTGCCCCTTTCGAATGTTTTGGCGTCCCTTTGCGACGGTGAGTCAAAAATTCAACTTTTATTTGATAATTATTGATATTCACTTTCTAGAGAATCTTTCTGCACTGGATTGGTTCTGATCAGTGAAAAACCTAGGACTAGTTCACAAAAGTATTTTTTTCAAAAAATGCAAAATACCCGAAAATTTAGTCAAGCTCACGATTGAATCTGAGGCGTGCGTTTTGTCCGGTGTGAGCCAAAGATTCCAAAGACATAAAACACCTGAGCCTGCGACTGACAGTTTAGGAGTTATGAGCGATTTCGTACTTTTGATCGCTGTAGCGTCCCGTCCCCGTCCGCTATGAGTTTGAACCCCTAAATATCTTAATTTGTGTTCTGAAAATGAGCAAAAGTCTTACGGGTTTGGAACGACACGAGGGTAAGTAATTAACGACAGAATTTAAAATTTTGGGTGAACTGTCCCTTTAAATTCACATTACTTATATACTGTAATGACAAGTGACAATAAGTGAACAGGTGAGGATACGCAAGAGACCCAAAACGTTTTAACAGTATCTCAAAAGGAGATATTATTTAAATATGAAAGCTGCTATATGCTAGGTCTAGATAGAAACTGGTCCGCTTTCACACTAAACAAAAACCTGAACCACTACATTCATTCTTCAAAAAAAGTTTTCCCTCTTTGGTCATGCCTTGTCTCCCTTAGGGCATTATGTATACAGAACTACCACTGTTTTAATAGAAACAGGTGCATGATGCCACAGAATGTAACAGTGCAAAAAATCCTAATAGCCCTAAAATTGCCTTCAATTTCTTGAAGCAAAATATAATTGTTTGTTATTACATTTTTTTGCATGACACATTTGTAATTTCTCTCTTTTTACTTAAACCACCTTACAAACACTTTGTTTTGTCTCATATATAATGCTCTGTCATCTGGAATGAACTGGAGTTAATGTTTCTATAGCCCATCCGTGCGACCTTACTTATTTATATCAGCTATGTTGTTCCATGTGACCTCTGCTAATGATACAAGCATGTAATGTTTTGATTCACGTGTGTTCTCTCACCTTGACCTCGTCTCTTGTCTCTCGCAGGGAGCAGGATGCACTGCATTGGTTGTTGCCGTGGTAGCCAGAAAGCTTGAATTGACAAAGGCGGAGAAGCATGTGCACAACTTCATGATGGACACACAGCTCACCAAACGGGTAAACACACACACACAGGGAACTAAATGGACACATAGACAGCTTTATATTCAGAAAAGCATATACATGTACCAATTTTCCCTCCGTAGGACCTTTTAAATTTTTGATGCACTTGCAGGACTCAGAAATAGCTCCCCGTATCAAATATGTAGGCAACATCATGGCTGACATCAGTGTCTAGAAGGCTGGTGATCAATAATTGCAACGCAGATTAAAAAAAATCACTTTAGCAGTGAAGTGCTGCTTCAGATGAACAGCTACAGTAAATGCCTTCCTCGAGTGAGGGAGGAAGAAAGAGGATGGAAAGCGAGCCTGTTTTTTTAAAAGTTTATTACCTCAAGCTCACTCAATTGCCTCAGTTTAACAGGCTGTCGGGGGAAGAGAGAAAGAGAGATCGATAAATGCTGTAGCGTTACCGTGGCAATCATCCTCGTGCATTAAGTTTGCCGCTACTATGGTTACAAACCTCTACCAAAAGAGAAAAAATGCACTCGCAACTTTGACCTCACAAACCTGTTGCCGTGGAGACGTGGCGGCAAACGGTTTACCTTTAACTGGACGACAGGGTGCAGGGTGTTCCTCCGTCTCCCCGTCAGGAGGTGCTGACAGTACACTGAAGATGGACAAGCTTCTCCAGCTAGAATTGTTTACCACAAGCTATCTTTAAATAGAAATGCTAATGCGCTCTTTATAAAGTGATCCAGTTTTCTAATCACGTTGGTAGCATTTTCACAAGTTTTCGTAAGTGGTAAATATATTCAATACTCTTGTGTACTTTCACATTTGTAAAAGCAAGTCTTCAAGAATAAATATGCATTCGTGAGGGTTGTAAATATTTCCTTTCATGCAATTATTGTTTTCATAAAGGTTATTATGAGATATAGCCATTTTAACCACACTCTTAAAAACAAAGGATCTTAATAGGCATCTGTGGTTCCATTAAAGCCATTTAACATTCATAGAACCTTTCCATTTTTATTCAAAAGATTCTTTGTAGTGGCAAATGGTTCTTTAGATTATTAAAAAGCTCTTCACACTAAGAAAAAAATGGTTAAAGTGTAGCACATGTGCAAGATACTAGTTTTAAATCACATTACATAGTTCCACAATGCAGAAAACACAGACGAAATCCGTTTATTAATATGGAATTTACTGTATACCGTGGAATATAAAAAAAAACAGCTGAAACTAGTTTCATCTGGAGAGTTTTAGAGGGGTTTTAGCCACTTCTTGAACTGTTATAATTGTTATAATTTGTAAACATTTTACCCACCAACTGAGGACTGACACGGTTAAATATACTCGCTGACGCCAATTTTTACTCGCATTTGGCATTTGGCGAATGTTAAATTTAGGCCCTGTGTTCATGTACTCGTATATTGAGGTGGCAGAGGCTGAAAACACCATGAGCGTAACGTGCACTTCAGTATGTGTTTAGTAAACAAAACCGCGCATCTGCGCCATTCATTCACACAGAGACACGCAGAACATGCAGGATTTGTATTTGAATAGTATTTTTGTGGCTTAATATTTACAGACAATGGTTCATATCACGGTTTGATTTAAAGAAGTCCACTTCCAGAATAAAGATTTACAGATAATGTACTCACCCCCTTGTCATCCAAGATGTTCATGTCTTTCTTTCTTCAGTCCTAAAGAAATTATGTTTTTTGAGGGAAACATTGAGGGATTTTTCTCCATATAATGGACTGATATGGTGCCCAAGTTTGAACTTTTAAAATGCAATTTAAATGCAGCTTCAAACGATCCCATATGCGGTTGTAAATGATCCCAGCCATAGAAGAAGGGTCTAATCTACCGAAACGATCGGTTATTTTCATAAAAATAATACAATTTATATACTTTTTAATGTCAAACGCTCGTCTTGTCTTACTATCCCTAAACTCTGTTTTTTTTCGGTTCATGACAATTAGGGTATGTCAAAAAACTCTTATGTTCTTCCTCAACTTCAAAATCGTCCTATACCGCTGTTGTACCTTTTTTGTTAAGGGTGTTTGATCTTCTTTGCATGTTCATTTTGCATAGACTGGGTCGGTACTTCTGCAGCGATGTAGGATGATTTTGAAATGATTTTTGAAGTTAAGGGAGAAAATTACATACTTGAGTCAGAATGCACAGAGTTCAGGGAGAGACAAAAAATATTTAAATAAATTGATCGTTTTGCTAGATAAGACCCTTCGGCTGGGATCCTTTACAACCGCATTTGGGATCATTTGAAGCTGCATTTAAACTGCATTTTGTATGTTTTAAACTCGGGGCACCATAGCAGTCCATTATATTGAGAAAAATCCTGAAATGTTTTCCTCAAAAAACATAAATTCTTTATGACTGAAGAAAGAAAGACATGAACATCTTGGTTGACAAGGGGGTGAGTACATTATCTGTAAATTCTTGTTCTGGAAGTGGACTTCTCCTTTAAGTGTACCAACCTACAGTGGAAAATGGTTCTTCAGATTATTAAAAAGCTCTTCACACTAAGAAAAAAATTGTGAAAGTGTAGCAAATATGCAAGATACTAGTTTTAAATCACATTACAGAGAGTCCTATGATTTCTGCAATGCAGAAAACGCAGACGGAATCATGGAATCCGAATTTACTGTATACCGTGAAATGTCAGAATTTTCCTGCTAGGAAAAAAAAAAAACTAAAACCAGCCTAAGCTGGTTGGCTAGTTTTATTTGGAGAGCAGGCTGGTTTTGAGGGGCTTCAGCCACTTTTTTAATTGGTCAGGCCAACCAGCTAAATCCAGCTTGGCCAGGCTGGAAGACCATTTTAACCAGACTAGGAGACCAGCTAAAACCAGCTACTTCCATCTTAAACCAGCTAAGACCAGCTAACCAGCTCAGGCTGGTTTTAGCTGTTTTTAGCAGGGTTGCCAAATTTGGGATGAATAAATCAGAAGTAGGTCAGTACACTTAAATCAAAATGCGATATGAACTAGTGTCTGTGAATATTAAGCCGCAAAAAAACTACTTAAATATGAATCCTGCATGTTCTGTGTGTCTCTGTGTGAATGAATGGTGGTTTTGTTTACTAAACGCATACTGAAGCGTGTGTGATGTTAGCAGTATATTCAGCCTAGGGCTGGGGAATATGTCAAAATATTTTCAGAACGTTTACAGAAAATGTAACTACAACTTAATTCAAGTAACGTTTTCTTTATTAACCCTCTAGCTAAATCAAACTTTATTCCAAGTGCACCACCACACATGAAGTTGTAAAAATGCTGTAAATGTTAAACAAATCACTTTCTTTGCAGAAAAAAAATGCACGAACTACAACTAAATAGAACTAAATATATAATAGTATATATAAATAAATAAAATCTCAAAAGTCAAGGTAATTGAAAATGACTTTAGGTAGGCTAAAATGTTCTGTAAAAACGATGAACAGCAGCTTTCAGCCTGTCACCATGATGCAAACATGAAATATCAGACAAACAGTAGTAGCTGCTTTTCCATTGTTTTTTTCTGTGTAAACATGGACGTGTCTTTTGTATTCCACTGCCTGCGTTGCATCTTTGTCCACACAAAAAACTATAGCAATATGTGGTTGGATCGCTCTTTTCTCTTTACTGTTATCATTGGCATATTGTCAGAGTGACTAATTGTAACATTTGGTAATATTTGTATTCAAAATCGTGATTCCTCTATTTAAAAAAAATTGTGGCAATACATTAAATTCAAATTAATTGTAATCGATCGGGAAAACGCCCAGCACTAATTCAGTCTCTTCTGCCTCATTATATGAATATGAGCACATGAACATAAACTCTGAGACTCTACTCTGAGAGTCAGTTGACGTGCATTTAACCATTTCTTTTGAGAAAAACTATCGTCATATCATATACAAACAGAAACGTAAAGGTCTTCACAGCAACCCGTCCAAAAAAAAATTTGTTTTGAAAAAATTATGACATAAACATAAAACATAATTTTTTAAGGAATATTAAACAGAAAAAAATATTTACTAGAAAAATGTAAATATACAACACATTATTTCTGAAAAAATAATAATACAATTTTTGATAAAATCAACTAATTAGAGATGCTTTTGATTATAAAAAATTATTGAAACCATTAAAATGGAATTTAGAAAATTAATGGGAAACAGAGAAATAAAACAGAATTTGAGAAAATAAAATAATTAATTAAACAATTAATTAGACATGATTTTTTTATTTAACCAATAAAACAAAGTCTAGAAAAATTAAAACAGAAAATAAAAACAGAATCCAGAAAAATGAAAACTGAAAAAAACATTTTTTGGGAAGAAAATAAAACAGATTTCATAGGGCCCATATCTATCCAGTGTTTAATCTAAGGTGTGATGAATGAAGAAATAATACAGTCATGAGGTTCTGTGCCAATTCTAAGAGTAGGTCAGAGCATATGATCAATAGTACAATAAAATAACTCCATTAACTCTATTATAAAAGTGTTGTGCATATCCTGTACACTTACTTTTTTCTTGGAAAAATGTTTTATGATTGAATTGGCTGTTGTAGATTGAGGTGAGCTAGTCCGGCAGCTGCTGTAATGGTAAAGATTCAATTTACCACGTAGTCTACAATGATGGCCCAGACTTCATTAAAGTTCCCTGCCCTCTGCCTCTTTCTGGCTTTTGTCTGACGTCCACTTACAACTGCACTGACCTCTCTGACAATCTCTCTCTTGATCTCTTGTCTCATTTTGTCTTTGATTGATTGTACAGTACCTAGTAGTAATTGCCATGTGAAAAACCTGTACGGCGGTACTGTATGAAGAGGTCATTATGGTTGGTTAAGATGCTGACTCTTAAACACGCATAATAATCAATCAAACCTGCTGAAACTGTAAGTAGAGCAAAGGGTTTGGGCTGTTTAGAATGGTTTAGATTAAATCAGTGGTTCTCAACCATAGGGCGTCAGTAAACCTAAAAGAGGGGCTCCAAAAATTATTTAAAAATAGACAAAACAAACATTAAAGTAGGCCAAAACAACCAAAAATATTGTTATTTTCACCACTATGTATAAGGTAGACTAATTAAAAAAAAAAAAAAAAAGTGATTTCAGGACCTGGAAAAGTCATGTAATATACAAAATTTAAAATCCATGTGCATTTTTATAATGAATATTAATTTTTCTAGTTATGTCAAGTTCAAATCATGGGGCCTTTGAATATTTTTGCAGATAATAGGGGACCTTGGAGTCAAAAAATTCAGAACCGCTTGATTATGGTCAAATGTTTTAAAATGAATGATGTGTGAGAAGCAAATAAAACAATAGCATGGGTAATGTAATTTCTTACATGAAATGTGTTTTTTAAAAGAAGAAATAGTGAATAGCACTTAAAATTTGAGAAAATTTACCACTTGTGAAAATGGTACCAAAGTGACTAAAAAATATGTTTTGAAACACTACATTATTTTTATAATTTAAAGTATTTTAAGTAAGTTTTATTAATTATTTAAGTTTATATTATGTTTATATGGTGAATGATATGTAGATTGTCAAAAAAAGATTTTAAATGTTTTTTAAAAGTCTCTTCTGCTCATCAACACTGCATTTAATTTGATCCAAAGTATGGCAAAAAAGTAACATTTTGAAATATTTTTATTATTTAAAATAACTGTTTTCTACCTGAATACATTTTAGAATGTAATTTTTTCCTGTGATTTAATAAATGCAGGCTTGCGAGCAGAAGAGACTTCTTTAAGAAACATTAAAAATCTTACAGTTCAAAAACTTTTGACTGGTAGTGCATATCTGAACTATACCATCAATTTGCATGATGATTTTAGAAATTATATCGAAAACTACCAAATCACTGCTTAAAAAAAGTGATTGTATGGATGTGGATCTTGCCTAAATGGTTACTAATGGCCTTATGTATGTAAATAAGTCAGTATATTGTTTGATCTAGTTTGTATATTTAGGAGATATGTATATTTAGGAACTGTATTATCATTTATAGTAGCAGTATTTATAACTGCTTCAGTGTCATTTGGTTTCCAGATTCCAGAAAACTCCACTTGTAGACTGCTATGAGCATCCCTGCCTAAATTATATCTGGTATCATCATTCTCCCTCTCTCATTCTCTCTAACTTGCCCTGTCTCTGGCTCCTCTCATAAATGAGACCTGCACTGAGGTTGGGCCAGAGCTCCTACTCTTGTATTATTAAATACACTGACCACTGTTAATTAATCAGAGCTGCGCAGTGCTAAATCCAGACACAGTGTTTAAAAAAAAAAGCCTGGTGCTGCCCTATGGGTGGAGGAATACTGTCAAATCAGGAGCTTATTAAAAGCGGGAAGGTTCTATCGTCCCTCCGTTGCCCACCGAGGATGTAATTGTTCTTTCCTCCAAAGCGGCGCCCCTTTGAAGTCTCCTCATTCATTTTTCTTCAGCAGATTTTCTTATTCAATTTTGTCCTTTATTTGCTCTCCGTCTCTCTTTTCAGGCGCCATATGTGAGATTTAGAGAGCATTCGTAGCTTCAGGACAACACAAACGAATCTTTCGATGCACAAGGAGGCCTTCAAGGGAGAGAGGCAGGGGTTAAAAATACTGTAATATTTGAACCTCAAAACGTTCTGTTGTGACCATTTCACACATTGTATTTTAGTACAAAAACTGGCATCCTAACCACCTTCAGTGCTGTTTAACCAGATGCTAAATGCACTAGCATGCACTAACACTGCATTTAAATGGGTTCATATGGTGAATCAAGTGCTAAAAAAATGCAGACTGAGTGTGCAAATAAATGCTGAGTGAATTTACCTCTACACTTCCTGATGTATCAGTACAGGAAATGAGATTAAACCCTCCTCACACATCAAACTCATCAACTTAATTAGAATATATAATTTTTTGCTGGATAGTCACATCCGAAGTTTTGTCATAAAACTAGATGGCGCAGTCCGAGAGGTCTAAGTCAATCTGACACAGTGACATCAGGAACACTAGAACATGCTTTCATGCGGTTCGAAAAAACGCATTATTTTTTAACATAATTTACATTATTACAATACATCTCACCCAGCCTGGCACTTAAGGCTCGATTAGTTCCGGGTTTAATGAAGGCCCGCCTACCGAAAAACAAAATGTGTTGTTGATTGGTTAGCTGTCCCACTGCGTTGCGATTGGCGAGCAGCTTAGACGGTGTTTCAGTACTGCCACGCCCCTTGTCGAAGAAGCAAGTTCCATGTACAACTGTTAGCGCAAGCTAGATTAAACTGATTCTTATGTTTTAAATATGGATATTTTTCTTACAAAAACGCATCGATTTGCTACAGGAGGCCGGAGGGGGGGTTAATAAAGCTTGGGAGTGCCAGGATAAATTTTAATATAACTCTGATAGCATTCGTCTGAAAGAAGGAAGTCATATAGAGCTTGGGAATCTACGTCACTGCGCATTGCATTCTGAGTAGTCGCCGCCATGTTTTAGGACACGCTAAATAGAGTGTCCTAAATCACTAGAGGAAAAAAACACTGTATTTGTGTTAATGTTTTTAAGAGCTGCTTGCACTTGCTTAGAATAATTCTACTAATATTGGAACCCATTGCGTTCATTCGAGCACTCAGTCATGTGGCCAGAACACGATACATACACACTCACAATCATACGACCGCCTTCTACTGTACCACATACAGGACCTTTCTCTTTTGCAGTTTTTAATAACTAGGTGGCACTGATAGATCTGCCAGATAAAATAAACACACCATAGCTTGATCTCAGCCAGTTGATCATGTAAGTGAATCACCGGTCTCTGCACATTTTGTGTGTATCTCAGTCTATTCAAAAGTAAGTGCCCTGCAAACTTGCGACATGAAGACATGAATTTAAATTGCATTTATTTACAGAGGTATATTATGTCACGCTTCTCTAGTAAGTTTAGTCTGTGTGTAAAGACGATGCAGGTGGTGGCGTAGCGCAAATCCATGAATGAATATTCCTAGGTAAAGTAAGCGCTGATGTATTTAATCATATATCATATCACCATAATTTCATTAAGTGATGCAATGCAGTAAGTTTTACTCGACTTAAATTGAACATATATACGATTATACAAAGAGCTGCTGAACAGTAAATCAGATGAGTTGCTTTATGAACAATGACAGTGATCGCAACGAGTCATATCACAGATTAAATTACATTTCCAAACGTGTTATTCATAGCGTGAGCACTCTAGTTAATAATAAATACAAACGACAAAGCCAGATTTTGAAGTTATTTTCATTGAGCTGCTTTCGCCATTGTGTTGTTTCAAGCTGAAAAGCATAAAACTGCGCTTAACACATTTCACACACTGCACACTTCTGTGGCACGCTATGGCGCCGACGCGCAAACGGAGTAGATTGCGGCTTCGGCATGTATTTCGACCCCCTGTACTCACACAGCTCTAAAGCGGCCTCTCTAGTCAATGCTTGTGTTTATACCTAACGCGCTGTGGCTCGTCGAAGTGGTTCTCCGCGTTGCATCGCTAAAGTTAGGCTAATCGCCCACATCGTCCCTACCTAACAATTTGAATTTCTGTGGGTGGGGTTTATTATAAAGATATTCTAATGGACCACGTTGTGATATCATTGCATGCGGAAAACAAACGTTGTAGTCCAAAGGAGCCATTCGTTGTAGTTCTTAAAAATGGATTTTTTTTAAAAAAACAAAATATCTCCTTTTGGGAGTGGACTTTGAGATTTTTTAGATCTTTTTTATGCCCAGAGATACACACCTCACACTGACTAAAGTTCAAAAAGTCAAAAAGCATAATATCACCCCTTTAATAAATTCGAGGCTCAAACTGAATCCAAAAATTCCACATATGCATATGATTGCGACTCGATTGGAAATGAATGACGTCCGGTCTGTTGTTTGGCAGAACGGAAGAATGGCTTTGCTATTGTCCTTCAAAACTTTACCACAAAGATATCTTGTAGCAATTTAGAGTTGACCCTTTTATTGAACATTGCTGGTCTGAGGCCAGAGAAGTGAATTGACCGGATGACAGAATTATGGTCTACGAAATGTGTTGTCAGATCACTCTGGAATATCTCCCAAGAGGACCTTTAATTTGGCAGACGTTTAGGGTTGTGTGCGTCTATTGGCAAGGCAGAGCTTATGCTTGTGATTACTTTCTTCTGAGGTACTTTTCCTGTTGCTAATATATAATGTTGTTATGGTGATATGTCCCCTCAGATAAAGAACGCAGCGGCGAATGTTCTACGAGAGACTTGGCTGATATACAAGCACACCAAACTGATGAAGAAAATTGACCATTCCCGCGTACGCAAGCATCAGAGGAAGTTCCTCCAAGCCATTCACCAGTAAGAACAACAACCTCCCATCACAGACACACACCTACATAACAAATCTACTCTCATCTCAAATCTCTCATCTACACACTTTATAATCTCACATTGATCACACATGTTAACTGATAAACAAAAAAAGTGCTAAATGAGCTTAGCGATGTAAGCTAAAACCACACAAAAAGCATCTGAAGTGCTTCACATTTGGGCTGAGTGGTGTTGGTATGTCTGACCTGCCCACGGACATGATATCTGAGAGAAAACGTGACAAATATCTGAAAGGGTAAGTTCACCCAAAAATTAAAATTCTGTCATTAATTACTCACTCTCATGTTGTTCCAAACTGCTAAGTTCATCTTCAGAACACAAATTAAGAGATTTTTTTATGAAATCCAAGAGCTTTTTGACCCTGCATAGACAGCAACACAATTGCCACGTTAGAGGCCCAGAAAGGTAGTAAAGTCCTTGTTAAAATAGTCCATGTGACATCAGTGGTTAAACCATAATGTTATGAAGTTACGAGAGTGCAAAAAAACATAACTTTATTTCCTTCCACGGCATATGCATATGGTGCTGCTGATGCAGGAGTCGATGTTCTGATGTAGAACGTCCATTTCTCTAAGTTCATCGACTGTATATGTACTCTCATGAACGCGCATCAAAGACTTACACAGACGAAAAGAAATTGTTGCATAAAGTCGTTAATTTTGTTTTCTTAAAAAAAGGTTAATTAAGGTTGAACCACTGATGTCACATGAACTATTTTAATGATGCCCTTTCTACCTTTCTGGGCCTTGAACGTTTCCGTTGCATTGGTCTATGCAGGGTCAGAAAGCTCTCAGATTTCATTAAAAACATCTTAATTTGTGTTCTGAAGATGAACAAACCACATGATGGTAAATAATTACTGACAGAATTTTCATTTTTGGGTGAACTCTCCCTTGAAGGTGGCAGCTGTTGTTAATAACAGTTAGCTGTATGTGCTAATTTATAAAGCTTCATCGAGTTTTCAGGCCTATTCAGCAGAATAGGCCTGATCCTACAGATCATGCGTGTAGCACCCATTCACACAACAACTACAATGAAAAGGTTTTAATAAAAACATCCAATCAGAATCCACCTGACTAAAGAGCTTGAGCATTTAAAGCAGCAGCCTGCACACTTGTAATAAACAAAATGTTATTGTCCATTGGTTTAAATGCTATTCTGATCATTGTAGTTATTCTTGGTGTGAATGGACCTTAACTTACACTTTCAGACATTTCAAGCTTCATCCCCTCACTGTTTGAAAAATGGTCCTTGCATTTTAGGTGGCGTGAATAAAAAATTGAAATACATTTTAAAAATCTGCTTTAAAGAGGTCCAAAAATAAAAAATCTGTCATCATTTACTCACCCTCATGTCGCCTTGTATGACTTTTATTTTTTGGGTGAACTTTCCCTTTAAGACCAAACAGAAACTTCTGTCAAGCGGTTGCTTTGGCGGTGGACTGGACCAGAGATTGTCCTACTATTGGGAGATGAAAGGGTCTGTATTACTTACTATTGAAGAAAGTGTAACAGTCAACTTGGATCAGTTGTGCCTTGATAACCAATCACATTAAAGCCTTGACGTCACTGAATTTCAGTCAGACTTGTGTGACACTCAGTTGCCGTTTACAGATACAATAGGAATGAATGAGAAATGCCTTAATCCGAATCCCACCTGACACAAAAAGTCTGTGACTTCTCTTAAAAAATTTTTTTGTTCGAAATAAACTCTAAAATAGTCCAATCCAAAACTGTTGTTTAGAGTAAAACATGTTAAAGATTAGGCTGTCGATTCAATAAATGATAAGACGTTTCCTCAAAAAAGCTGTTTATGCATCAGAGCGTTAGCATTAGCCATTACGCTTTTGTGGCTAAAGGTTGCAGGCTTGCCTTCCAGTGGCTTTGACTGGACAAATATGTAAGCAGTAATGCTAATATGGATAGAGCTAGCTTGTTTTTTAGCAAAACAATTGACCCTTTGAAGAGAGCTTGATTGACAGGCGATCTGACCAATCATAACGCTGAATCTGCCAGTTTGTCCGACAAACAAAACAGAGTAGATTAATTTTGGTGGATTTAAACTTGTAAAATGGTCTGTATTGATGTCTTTCTGCAGTGAAATAAAATACTTTCTGATGTTTATTCGTGTTTATTTCATGCTATAGTAAAGAGGAAGAGATGATATGATCACGTGCCACTTGAACTGAGGCGCTACAGTGATCTGTCATGATACATTAAAGAGCCAAAAAACGTGAATTTCGTTTAGCTTTAATTTGAAATAACCTGCTCTGTCTTGTTTGTCGGCCTTGTCAGTTTCCATGGCTCGCCAGACGTAGAAACAGTAATTAAGGGCTTTACAAAGAGTCAATTAGGACTCTTACGTCACCTGATTAATATTCATAAGCCCATCAGGGTACTGAAATGACAGTGTTTCCTATTTGTGATCATTTGTTTGGGCAACCTTCAAGCTTCTTCGACTGTTAGCTTAAGATGCTAATGCTATCATCTGTGTGGGTGCACACATACTCATCATTTTAACTCTAATCCTCCTGTCACTGTTTTGTCGTGCCCCTGTCCGCCAATTTTAAGGGCTGCTTTCAAACCGAAGCCTTTCTGTTAAAGAAATCCCACACTTATGGAATCCTTTTAAGTCTGATGCTTTTAGGATTTACGCCGTAATTGCATATTCATCTTGGGGGATTCTCATCAACAACAAACAAATAAAGAAAACAAGATGATTAAGTTAATTAGCTATTTGAGGTTTACAATTGAGGGCCGTCAGTGCTAGAGAGATTAGAAGGAGGTCTAATGGGTTGTGTGTGTGTGTGTGTGTGTGTGTGTGTGTGTTTGTCCCTGTTTTTGTAGACTGCGAAGTGTTAAAATGGAGCAGAGAAAACTCAGTGATCAAGCCAACACTCTGGTGGACTTATCAAAGGTAAGACTACTGTACATGCACACACATCAACACAAATCAGACATGGTCGCACATAAGAGCCCACGCATATGCACGTTACATCTGTTAGGAAACAGTAGACACCCACACACACTTTCAATGACATTGTGTTCCCTTTCCTGCAATTTTACCATGCCCACATACACACACTCTTTATAACGCCCAAGGCTGCAAGCACATCGACGGCAACACATAATGCCCGGTGACACACACACACACACACATACCTTTGCTTGCCCAAATATATCTCAGCATTCAACTGTTTCCATGCTGACCCGTTTGTTTCTGTGGCTTTGTGTCTCCTAGCAACCTGAACAAGTGTTAAAGCAGGGATGACAGTGGGAGCGAGGAGACGGGGAGAGGGAGAGGGTGGGAGGGGAGAGAGACAGGAAGCTGAAGAATGACAGAAAATCTGTGCAATTCAAGATATTTTTCGTGATGGCTGTGTGTGTGCTCGGGCATTTTCTGAATGTAACTAGTGTTTTCATTTCTTTTATGTGCTGTTTTGTGAAAGAGTGAGTTGTTGTGTGTTTCTAGACTGTGCACGATTTTCCTTTTAGATTTTTGAAGATGTAGTGTCGTGAGTTTTTCATTTTGTGCTTTGTATGAGAATCAATTAATTTGGGTTGCTCAAGGTATATTTTATTGCATGCTCTCTCTGCCCACTTTTCAAGCTTTTTTTAGTCTAAATGTTATGTTTCTTTATTTAACAAAACTTTACAGCAAAAAGCTGGCAATTTTTTTCTTATTTTAAGCATAAACCTCACTAAATTTTACTGGACTCATGCTTAAATAAGAAGTTCACTTCCAGAACAAAAATTTACAGATGATTTATTCACCCCCTTGTCATCCAAGATGTTCATGTCTTTCTTTCTTCAGTCGTAAAGAAGTTATGTTTTTTGAGGAAAACATTTTAGGATTTCTCTCCATATAGTGGACTTCTATGGTTCCCAAAATGCAATTTAAATGGGTCTTATTTAGCGAAACAATGTTTTTTTTTTTTTTTTTTTTTTTTTAAAAAAAAAATATATATATATATATATACAATTGATATACTTTTTAACCTTAAATGCTCGTCTTATATAGCTCTGTGTGTACTCTGTGTATTTCAGTTCATGACAGTTAGGGTATGTTGAAAAACTCCCATCACATTTTCTCCTCTAACTTCAAAATCGTCCTACATTACTTTTTTTAACTTTTTTTGTAAAGAGCGCTTGATCTTCTTTGCACGTTCACTTTATAAACCCCGGGTTGGTACTTCTGCGATGTAGGACAATATTGAAGTTGGAGAAGAAAATGAGATTGGAGTTTTTCGACCTACTAACTTCCTTGAACTGGAATACACAGAGTTCACGCAGAGCTAGACAAGACAAGCATTTGAGGTTAAAGAGTATATAAATTGTCAGTTTTTTTTAGAAAATAGCCAATCGTTTTGCTGGGATCATGTAGAGCCCTTTGAAGCTGCATTTAAACTACATTTTGAAAGTTCAAACTCGCGGGCACCATTGAAGTCCACTACATAGAGAGAAATCCTGAAATGTTTTCCCTTAAAAAACATTATTTCTTATCGAAGAAAGAAAGACATGAACATCTTGGATAACAAGGGGGTGAGTACATTATCTGTATTTTTTGTTCTGGGAGTGAACTTCTCCTTTAAAGCCATAAAAAAAAATTTGGCAATGGAAAAATAAAAATAAACTTCATTCCAGATATTTTTCTTGTAAGCTAGTAATTTTTTCTCAAAATTCTGCTTCTCAAGGAACGTTTTTTTGACATTTTCATTGTAAAAACAATCCAAAATAGTCTTAGTTAATATTAAGGCTAAGACTACTAGACCAATGCAAGTTCTTATACCTGTTCTTCTTACCCAGAGGTAATTTTATTGCTAGATGGTGCCCTTTTAAAGGGATAGTTTATCAAAAAAATGAAAATTCTGTTATTAATTACTCACCCTTATGTCGTTCCAAACCTGTAAGACCTTCAAACACAAATTAAGATGTTTTTGATGAAATCCGAGAGCTTCCTGACCCTGCATAGACAACAGCGCAACTACTACGTGTAAAGGCCCAGAAAGTAGTAAAGACGTTGTTAAATAGTCCATGTGACATCAGTGGCTCAACCTTAATTTTCTGAAGCTATGAGAATGCTTGTTGTGTGCAAAAAAAAAAAAAAAAGCAACGACTTTATTCAACAATTTCTTCTCTTCCTGTCAGTCTTCGGCGCGTATTCACAACAGTACCACGATGCACGCGTCAAAACGCCGTATTGCATGCAACGTGGTACTTGTGAATGAGCAGCGAAGATTGACACAGAAAGGAAGAAATAAAGTCGTAATTTTTGTGTTCTCATAGCTTCATAAAACTAAGGTTAAACCACTGATGTCACATGGACTATTTTAACAATGTCCTTGCTACCTTTCTGGGCCTTGAATGTTTCAGTTGCATTGCTGTCTATGCAGGGTCAGAAAGCTCTCGGATTTCTTCAGAAATATCTCCAATTGTGTTCCGAAGATGAATGAAGGTCTTACGGGTTTGGAACGACATGAGGGTAAGTAATCCCTTAGAAGATAGTTTAGGAGACATGTTGGAGATGTGTTCCTGAGAATAAACAGAAAAAGAAACACAAATGTCAAACTGTCAACATACAGTATTAGAGCTATAAAATAAATATGAACTGTATAGTTTACATGATTTCCCACTTGGAACACAGTTTCTCATTTAGAAACTCAAACAGGGAGACAAAGATTACTAGTGTCTTTTTCTCAAGAAAAATTAGACATCTCGATTTAATCCATTTAATTTTATTTGCCTGTCTAGCTGAAGCAACTGAGATATTAAAGTCAAGATGAGATCAAAATTGACCCTATTTACTTAATGCACATTCCTGGTTCAATTGCGAAGGAGGCATCGGTGCATGTAAAAAAACGTTGTCATCATAATCTTTCATCAAAATGTAATAACAGACCCTACCTCTGCTTTCTTTTCCACTGATGTCACTACTGAATAATGCTAACCAACAGCCAAAGCGCTACTTGTTTTAGCAAACTCCATTATGGTACATGACACTGACTGTTTGCAATCGAATCAATTCCCGATGGATAAGTCGCATCCAATTCTTCTTATTAGTGCAATCCTTTTTTTCCTCAGAAATGTATTACATTAAAAAGCAAATGGATTGTGAACACCATGTTGACTTTAAAGAGATCTCATTTGAGATTTTTATTTCCTCCGGGTATTTATTGCTCCATTTATTATCTCTGCTCTTTCTATTTAATCTTTCTTCTGTTCTTGTACAGTATTTGTAGTCTTTCTTTGAATCCCTCACTTTACTTCACCACAGTATTACTGTCTAACCACGCTCTCGTTGTCTCTCCACATAGATGCAGAGCGTCATGTATGAGCTGATGTCTGAGCTGAACGACCGCAGTGAGGATCTGGAGAGGCAGATGTTAAGTCTGGAGCAGCGGGTGGAGCAGCTGACGGCCGGCTTTAACGCTCTGCCCGCTCATTTGTCGGCCACGCTCAGCGCCCAGCACGCCGCGCTCGTTCAACTGCTGCGCGAGCGTGATGCCAAGGTCCTGAGCCCCACTGTGCCCTCTGCGCTCTCACCCACCGCTGCCAGCCTGCCTCTAGCCAACCCCCCCTCCGGCTCCGGCTCCGCACCCGTCCCGACTCAGCCCACCGAGGACAGTCCCAACACCAGCAGCTCCAGCTGCTGAGAGCGCTGGTGCGGGAAGTTCCCTCCGGGGCGGAGAGAAGGATGATTAGTCGAAACGAAGAGTTGACATACCCACACACACGCATTCACATACGATGCACTGTAACTACGAGCATTACGCAGCTTAACGCCACTGAATATACAGTATCACGATGAAGGAGACGCTGACATTTGCACAAAAACCCTATGACGAAACTGCCATATTTCATGTAGTCCACAAGACGGACGTACTTTACTGTTACCATGAATGTATACATTTTAGAAGACACTGACTCAGACATGTTAACATGCATGGATGCTCACTCACACGCACACACACACACACACACACACACTCACACACACATAAACTTTTTCTGATTCCGTCTTTGCTACCAAAGTGCTCTGTCTATAGTTGACTGAAATGGTGTGTGTTGCAAAACAAGGAACTGGGGTGGTTGGGATTAAAGAGAGTATAAATAATCAACAGCTGAGAATGTTATGAAATCTGGACAGCACTTTTTACAGTCTGCAAGAGACTAACAGCCATTTGAGCGAGGCATTATTTGGAGGAGCCCCGCCGAAGCCAGTCGATACACTATAAAAACCACCCCATCAAGGTGGAACAGCTGCTCACACGGAAATAACTGTAGAATGAGTGATTATAGTCATTTTCTTAGTGGAATTGCTTCTATTATAATGGTGTTGGAATAAGAGACTATTTTACTTCTGACCCCGTTTGAATGGAGAGACCATTTTGAAAACTGACTAATAGTGACATCCTGTGGCCGGAATACTGAGTTACATCCGCTTGGAATATTGTACAGTATGCTATTACTGAAACTTAGCTTTGTATCGCTCAGTTTTTTACCATTAATAATTACTAACGCAGTTATAGCTCATATTTATTATAATTATACGATAGCATTCTTCTCATTCGTCATGGAAATTATGATTGCTGTATAAATAACGATTTTATTAATATTAATTATAGATAAGGGAGGTGCCGTTTAAGGTTGAAATTATTTTGTAATTTTATTTTACCAGAGAGAATTAATAAAGTATATATCTATACATGACTGTGTCTGTGTGTGAGTATCATTGTGTGACTGACAAGACCAAAAGTGTCTTTGCTTCTGTGTAAATGGTGCAGTATCAGTGCTGCCTTTAAGGGAACAGGCTTGAAGACTTGTATGGCTTAATATAACATAAATGATGTCTCTTACTGAAATATGTAGTAGAAAACCCATGAAAGATTTACGTTAATTAAAAAACCCACATCGTTTTATACATATTTTATACATTATACATTTCATAGTTTTCAGCTTGTATTGCAGTAAAAATAGCAACAGACAGCGCCAGTAGCTCACCGAGTGCAACCATTTGACGTCATCAAAATAATGGCGCCACCCATAGACCAAAATATGTATAAAACGATGTGTATTTTTAAAAAATAACTGAAAAAATATTTCATGGGTTTCAGTAAGAGGCATCATTTACCTTGTATTAAGCCATACAAGTCTTAATACCCAGGGATCCCTCTTAAAAGGTTATGTAGAGTAGTTATATAGTTTAATATTGAATTACAATTTTATATTTCTATATTCATAGTTAAATTGTGGGGATTAGTAAAAAAAAAAAAAAAAAAGAAAATCCATCCTACAAAGGTATCCACCTTATTCTTCAATGCAAAAGTAAGCCTATGGGTGAGACTAATGGTGAAATAACGAGAAGAATAACAAAAATGCAGTAAACTGTAAAACTACAAATCAGTGTGTTCATAATTAAGATAATACATTAAAATAATATGGTAAGACACACCAGTTTGCAATATCAAGCAGTAAAACAAACTGTTGCACAGCTAAAAATAGTTGAACATGCATGAGACCGGAAGTCAGAACCATACCATTTACAAATGGCCACGTCCACTCTTACAGGAAAATAAGGTGGATATATTTCAAATGGGTTTCAAATGATTTGGTAATTGCAAATGTTAGTCGACAAACGGACATTATGTTCGCTAAGACCATTTCGTCAGATGTAAACATATACTGGTCCCGATACACTTCCTGTTCCTTTTTTTTTTTTTTAACTTTACACAAACGTCACAAAAAAATACAACCAACATAACATTTGACTGGGTGAAAATGTTACATTAGCACCTTTAAGATGTATCTGTATATGTGAAATAAAAAAATAAAAAAATAACAAAAAACAGGAAGTGCTTCTGGACCAGTGTTGTTTACATCTAGTGAAATGCTCCTTTGTTTTGTTTTTTTTTGTTGTTGTTGTTTTTTTGCGATTTCGGACTGTTTGTCTGTAAAGCCTGACAACAACTTTCATTGTGGATTTATTACAAATTTAAATATTACAAACGTATAACAAAAACTTAATGAATAAATAAATGTGTTCATTGTTGTAGGTGTTTGACGTTCCCATATGGGGCGCCACAAAAATTACCTTTTACATTTACATTCAATAACCTATTGGACGTTTAAAATTAATTCATTTGATAATTTACAATATTTTTTTTATAATTGCATTATATTTATTTGCCTTGAAAAAACGTATGTTTGGTTTTGAAAACACCGCCAACAGGTGGACAATAGTCGTTGCGTGTCCTGTAAAAAATAGAATACGATTCTGGCGATGACAATCAAATCATACATTATTTCAAAAATCAACTTCGGAAGGTGTCATTGTAACGACCGGTGTTGTTGTTTACCAGCGCCTAGCTCTTAATTGACATTAACTAGTTTGCGGTTTCTGCTTGTGTCCTTGATTCGAAAATGCTGTTGTTCCGCCAGCTGTATTCAGAGGGGTACTGTAGTCGATTTTAGAGCCGCAGTTTCAACATGTCTATGATAGAGAGAGCAGTTTGGGGAATTTTGCTAATGAGCTCATTGATTACACTCAGTAAGTCGACTAAACTGAACGTTCCCAAACTGCTGTTACCTCTCAGCACTCATGTGCCTGTGAACATCACACTGACAGCACAGAGAGGATGCTACAAATGGTGAGTGACAGGGGCCGTGGAGCAGACTCAGCTTAACATGCCATTCTGTCTCATTACGTGCTTGTCATGTCTGAAAGGTTATTAATTCAACCAGTTCGTTCCTCCTAGCAGAGCAAAATTCAAACATCTTCTAATAACATCATCTCCAGAGTGGAAACCGTTTGGTTAGCATATGTAGACAGTAACTAGCCTGCAAGCTATAATTAATAGATAATACAATGTGTACGCAGATATCAGAATAACTTAATTTACGTTTGCCTCACTTATTCTTGAGACTAAAAATATCCCCCAGTTATTATTTTATCATTATGGTAACACTTCACATAAAGATGTTATTTGTTATTATTAGTTACTGTATTAACTCGAACAAACAATGAACAATACATTTATTATAGTATTAATTTATGTTAACGTTATAATAAAAAAAAACAGTTCATTGTTAGTTCATAGTGCATTAACTAATGCTAACAAACAACTTTTAACATTATGATTAATGATTAATGCTGAAGTATTGTTCATGCTTAGTTCATGTTAACTAATGAATCTTATTGTAAAGTGTTACCATTTTTATTTTGAAAAATAGCACTGATCTGAATCAGAGAATCCGATCTCTACAATGTTTTAATGCAAATGTGCCATTTAATTTCCTCATAATTTTATCAAAATTATGACATTGCACCATTTAAAAATTTAGGGTTGGTAAGTTATTTTAATCTTTTTAGAAGTCTCAAATGCTCACCAAAGCTAATCAAAAATACAGTAAAAACTGTAATATTGTAAAATATTATTACAATTTAAAATGACTAATTTCTGTTTAAATATATTGTAAAATATAATGTATTCCTGTGATGGCCAAGCCACATTTTCATTAGTCTTCTGTGTTCAGTGTCACATGATCTTTCATAAATCACTGTAATATGCTGATTTTTTTTTTTTTTTTTTTATGTAATATCAAGTAATATTTTCAAGTAATATTTTGGTGGAAACTGGTTTATTTATTTCAAGATTCTTTTTTTATATTTTGAAGTAATTGCACCTATATTTTCTTCATACAAAGCGATTCCTTAATACATAAACTTTAGTTTTATAGGCTCATTATGTCAAGAATCAGTTAGTGGCAGATGTTCTTACTTTAACTGAAAATGTATTCTTTACATTTCAAAAGTCTATAAAATAGGAACATATGCCTGGATTATTTGCAGAAAATAACATAATATAGACAATACAGTGCTTGCCTTGCAATCATTTGTCTGATTCTGTTGCCGTCTTTCTGACTTTAGGGTGTCCTCTAAGCCTGAGACTGTCAGGGTGTATCCGCTCTCCACACTCAGCCCTCCGGCTCTGCTGCCCCTCTCCTCTTGCAGTCAGCAGTGCTTGGTGTCAGCTCTGTCCTCCCCCCAGGCTGTCCCTCTCCGTACTGTGGTCCAGGCACAAGACCCTGGTGAGCGAGAGGAGGGGATGGTAATAAATAGACGTACTTGTTCTTTCTACAGAAGGGCATACGGCACCATTACATCAGTATAGGTTATTTTTTCACAGGCAATTCAAATGAAATGTATGAATCATGCTGCTATGTTTCATATGAAAAATAACTGTCACTTTAATTAACAAATAAATGCTGAATGCAGCCAGTGAGCTCACTCTTTGCTTCACTGACTGCTTGAATGAAAATGCAGTGCACACCATTTAAATCTCATTATGATTGTTCTTGTTTCTGTATTCTGTATTGTAGGGATAGTCCAGCCAAAAAATTAAAATTCTTTCATTAATTATTCAAACTCATGCCGTTTGAAACCTGTATGACTTTCTTTGTTCTGTGAAACATCGAAGGAGATATTCTGAAAAATGTTGGTAACCAAACAGTTTTGTAAAAAATACAATAGAATTCAATGGGAAACAACATACTAACGTTCTTTAAAATATTTTCTTTTGTGTTTCACAGAAGAAATAAATACAGGTTTGGAATTAGGGGTTGACTGATTATCGGCGCCGATATTAAGCATTTTTATGGTTGTATGGTTATCGGCCATTTTCAAAACTGATTTGCCGATAATATAATTTAAAAGCATTTAAAGAAAGTGTTTGTCAGAGCCCTTGTTATTCTTAATTGACATTAATTTTCATTTTTACACCAGACATATACACTGTCAGTCAAATGTTTTTGAACAGTAAGATTTTTACTGTTTTTTTAAACAAGTCTCTTCTGCTCACCAAGCCTGAATTTATTTGATCCAAAGTGCAGCATAAACAGTAAAATTTTGAAATATTTTTACTATTTAAAATAACTTCTATTTGAATATATTTTAAAATGTAATTAAATTAATTTCCAAATAAATAAATTATTCAGATTATTTTTAATGGTATTGTCACGCTCAGACGAAGCACACGAACAACGACATAAATAAACGAAAGGTATTTAATAAATCCAACAGGGAACACAGGAGACACAGGAAAACAGGGTAGTAACATTAACATCCAACAAAGCAAGAGGGGAAAAACACACGCTATATATACACACAGACTGATTACAGACACAGGTGTAGACAATGAGGGAGAAACCAAAACACACAGAACTGCAGGGGAGATGATGGGAGAAACCAACTAGAAAGTCCAGGGGTGTGACATTACCTCCCCCTCCCGGAAGGCGCGTCCTCGCGCCGACAAACAGGGACAACAAGATGTACAAAGTCTTAGGAGGGGGCTTCGGTGGAGGACGGACTCCCGGGAGGAGGGCAAAAGATGGAGTCCAGGGTGATGATGGGATATTCCATGGAGGTGATGATGGAGGGAGGAGCCAAGGAGGTGACAGGAGGGGGCTGGAGCAGGAGGAGCCAGGTGAGACCCAGACTGCAGCCATGATGGAGCCCCACGGTGGAGCCGATGGAGGGAGGAGCCATGGTGGAGGAAAGGCTAACGACTCCATGGAGCCGACTGACGGAGGCGGAGCAGGTGGTGGTAGAGCCCGAGGCGGAGACGGAGAGCCGATGATCCTGGACGACCCAGAGGATCCGGAGGGCCCAGGCGGAGCCCAAGGCTCTGGCGACCGAGGCGGAGGCGGAGATCCGGAGGTCTGCGGCGGAGCCGGAGCGACAGAGGACCGAGGCTGTGCCCGCGGGAGGGAGGAGGTCCACAGAGCCGGAGGGACGGAGCGACGAGGCGCAGCCGGAGGAGTGGAGTCCAGAGGTGAAGGTGGGGCGACGACTGACCAGGGCGGAGCCGGAGGGACGATGGAGCCCGGTGGAGCTGGTGGACCGACGGGCGACGGTGGAGACGAGGGAGCTGAGAGACGGGGTGGAGCCGCAGGGTCGGAGGGCCGAGGTGGAGTCCAGGACTCAGAGGCTGGAGGCGAAGATGAGGGATCCTCCAGCCATGACACCGATGGAGACTGGCAGACCTGCGGCGAACCCACCGCACAGATGGTGGGCTGAGGGTGAGCAGATGGGCTGCCAGGAGACAGCGGTGGCGGGACTGAGGCAGCAGAAACAATAGACAGAGGGAGGGTGGGTGGGAAATCCAGGCAGTCAGGTAATTTAGATGGTGGAAGGAGAGCAGGCATGTCTTCATATATATCTTCAAAGACATTAGTCAAATTTTGTTCCAGAAAAATTTGTCCCAGATCCAGGCGTTGCTCACCCTCAGCGGTGGTGCAGTGGGCGCCCATCAGGAATGTCCACCGTCGCAGGCTCTGTGGCCGGCTCTCGCACCTGGTCAGACGCAAATTCCTCCAGCTCCGTGGCGATCGCTCGCTCTGTCGCTCCGATGGGCGATGGCTCCTGGGTCGCGCTGGTAGCGTGGGATCCGTCTGCGGTGGGCTCGGGCTCGTGCTCCGCGTGTCGGGGTGGTGGTTGGCTGGGTTCTGGGTCCGGAGTGGCACTAGCGAGACTCTCCAAGGAGCAGGCGGGGAACGAGGGTTTGTTTCTCGCCAGTGTCCACTCCACAAATGCGGCGAAATCCGGCGAGGGCCGAGGTGGAGTCCAGGACTCAGAGGCTGGAGGCGAAGATGAGGGATCCTCCAGCCATGACACCGATGGAGACTGGCAGACCTGCGGCGAACCCACCGCACAGATGGTGGGCTGAGGGTGAGCAGATGGGCTGCCAGGAGACAGCGGTGGCGGGACTGAGGCAGCAGAAACAATAGACAGAGGGAGGGTGGGTGGGAAATCCAGGCAGTCAGGTAATTTAGATGGTGGAAGGAGAGCAGGCATGTCTTCATATATATCTTCAAAGACATTAGTCAAATTTTGTTCCAGAAAAATTTGTCCCAGATCCAGGCGTTGCTCACCCTCAGGGGTGGTGCTCACGCCCATCAGGAATGTCCACCGTCGCAGGCTCTGTGGCCGGCTCTCGCACCTGGTCAGACGCAAATTCCTCCAGCTCCGTGGCGATCGCTCGCTCTGTCGCTCCGATGGGCGATGGCTCCTGGGTCGCGCTGGTAGCGTGGGATCCGTCTGCGGTGGGCTCGGGCTCGTGCTCCGCGTGTCGGGGTGGTGGTTGGCTGGGTTCTGGGTCCGGAGTGGCACTAGCGAGACTCTCCAAGGAGCAGGCGGGGAACGAGGGTTTGTTTCTCGCCAGTGTCCACTCCACAAATGCGGCGAAATCCGCTCGAGGGCCGTCCTCGGACGACGGTGCTCTGCATGACACGTTGAGGCTGGCGTTATAAAACGCACAGAGCGCGTCGTCCGGGTAGCTGGTGGCGTAAGTTACTAGCTGGAACATGATGGTATATCCCTCGAGCGGTAAATCCCCCTGCTTCAGCCGAAGGAGGATGAATTCAGGACGGAGTAGGGAAGCCATGGGGGAAACACAACGGAAATAAAAGACTGTGGAAAAAATGACGAAAAATAAAAAGGAGGGGAAAGCACGAAAAATCTGTTTCGGTTGGACGTTCTGTCACGCTCAGATGAAGCACACGAACAACGACGTAAATAAACGAAAGGTATTTAATAAATCCAACAGGGAACACAGGAGACACAGGAGACACAGGAAAACAGGGTAGTAACATTAACGTCCAACAAAGCAAGAGGGGAAACACACGCTATATATACACACAGACTGATTACAAACACAGGTGTAGACAATGAGGGAGAAACCAAAACACACAGAACTGCAGGGGAGATGATGGTAGAAACCAACTAGAAAGTCCAGGGGTGTGACAGGTATAGTGTACAATGTTACAAAAGCTTTTTAATTTACAGAAGTTTTTTACTTCAGATAAATGCTGATCTTTGGACCTTTCTATTCATTTAAGAATCCTGAAAAAATGTACTGAACTGTTTTAAATATTTATAATAATAAAAATGATTTTAAAAAATGTTTCTTGAACAGCAAATCAGCATATTAGAATGATTTATGAAGGCTCATGTGACACTGAAGACTGGAGCAATGATGCTGAAAATTAGCTTTGATCACAGGAAGAAATTACATTTTAAAATATATTCAAATAGAATAAAATAGAGTAAAAGATTTCACAATATTACTGCTTTTGCTGTATTTCAGATCAAACAAATGCAGGCTTGGTGAGCAGAAGAGACTTCTTTAAAAAACATTAAAAATCTTACTGTTCAAAAACTTTTGACTGGTGGTTTATATCGGTTCAAAATATGTTATCGGCCTACTTGATCTGTAATAATCGGTATTGGCATCGGGCCTGAAAAACACATATCGGTCGACCCCTAGTTTGGTACAACATGAGGACTAATAAATGATGAAAAAAACAAACATTTTGGATGTACTAACCCTTAAACCCTCATGTTCTGTTGAAAACTGAATGTTACCGTTTTTATGTTTGGGGTCCTAAACAGAACATGAGGGGTCAAAAGTGTAACGTCATCCATTTTTGTTTTAGTGACAGGTCACATTCTGCGCTGTGATGTCATCATTAATCGCATTGAAAGGATTCAGATTGTCACAACCGTTCGACAGCTTTTTACCGACGACCCTCCTCTGCAGTTGTCAGTCCGGGCGTTTGACTCAGAAGGTGCATTACCCAAATTTCTCTGGGACGCTGTATGTTTGTTTCACTAAATGGATTTTTCTGAGAATGGGATGGTTATGACTGTGCTCTGTTCTTGGCCTGATCCACAGGAAATACTTTTAGCTGTCTGGCTGGCTTGAAATTTAATTGGCGGCTGGTAAAGGAGTCTGATGCAATACAGGCAGTGAGGTGAACAAGGTCTTTAAGTGAAGAGAGAGGGAGGGAGACAAGAAAAAGACATCAACATAAAGCATGTCTTGTTTTCTGTGATTATCGTAGGTTTGTGCGTCACCATGATGCAGGGTATGCTCCCCCCACCTCATATCCTGTCTCTAGAGAGTGCTGGTCAGTGGGGGGAGAGTGTCCTTCTTTATGGGATTCACAGTGGCTCAGCACTTATAAAAGTGTATTTTCAACACCCTGAATTTGAGGTATGAAAGTGTATACAGCATCAGGCAGAATTATTAAATATTCAAATTCTGGCAGAAGCCAATAATTATTTTTTTATAAGATATGGCTGGTAGCCATTTAAAGGGCAGTATTAAAAATCTAAACTATATTGTCTAAAAAATGAACTTAAGCAGACTAGAAATAAAATTGATAGCTTTAAATGTGATGTCTACAAAGTAAAATTTGATCAGTGTTGGGCAGTAACTATCTACTAGTAACGCATCACAGTAATAATATTACTTTCCCTGGTAACTAGTAGTGTAATTAGTAATAACTAATAATTACTAATAACTAATTACTGTTGGCTGGGAATAAGAAGTAATTACTTTTGAAAGGAGTAACTAGTAATGAGTAATATATAAAATTTTTTGAGTAACTAGCCCAACACTTGTAATGAAACTGCGCAAGTCATCTGGATGTTAAAACTGATAAAAATGAAAAATGAGTGTTATAAAAATTAAATATCCAATATCAACCTATATACACTACCATTCAAAAGTTATTTTTGAACAGGAGTCAGTTTTATTTTTAAGTCAAAGAATAGATTTTTGGTAAGACTTCACAAGGAGGTGTCATTTGTTAACATTAGTTAATGTATTAACTAACATGAATGAACAATAGATTTATTACACTGTTGTATTAATTTTAATTATTGTATTAATCTTTTTTTAATGTTAATTAAAAATACAGTGATTCATTGTTTATGTTAGTCCACAGAGCATTGACTAATGTTAACAAACACAACTTGTGATTTTAATAATGCATTAGTAAGTGCTGAAATTACCATTAACTAAGATTAATAAATGCTGTAGAAATATTGTTTATTCTTAGTTAATGTTAACTAATGTAGTTAACTAATGAACCTTAATGTAAAGTACAACATATGTACACTGACCAAAATTATAAACGCAACACTATTGTTTTTGCCCCCATTTTTCATGATCTGAACTCAAAGACTTTTTTATGTACACAAAAGGCCTATTTCTCTTAAATATTGTTCACAAATCTGTCTAAATCTGTGTTAGTGAGCACTTCTCCTTTGCCGAGATAATCCATCCACCTCACAGGTGTGGCATATCGAGATGCTGATTAGACAGCATGATTATTGCACAGGTGTGCCTTAGGCTGGCCACAATAAAAAAGGCCACTCTAAAATGTGCAGTTTTATCACACAGCACAGTGCCACAGATGTTGCAAGTTTTGAGGGAGCGAGTGATTGGCATGCTGACTGCAGGAATGTCCACCAGCTGTTGCCCTGGAATTAAATGTTCATTTCTCTACCATAAGCCATCTCCAAAGGCGTTTCAGAGAATTTGGCAGTACATCCAACCGGCCTCACAACCGCAGACCACGTGTAACCACACCAGCCCAAGACCTCCACATCCAGCATCTTCACCTCCAAGATCATCTGAGACCAGCCACCCGGACAGCTGCTGCAACAATCAGTTTGCATAACCAAAGTATTTCTGCACAAACTGTCAGAAACCGTCTCAGGGAAGCTCATCTGCATGCTCGTCATCCTCATCGGGGTCTCGACCTGACTACAGTTCATCGTTGTAATTGACTTAAGTGGGCAAATGCTCCTATTTGATGCTGTCTGGCACTTTTTGGAGAGATGTTCTCTTCATGGATGAATTCCGGTTTTCATTGTACAAGGCAGATGGCAGACAGCATGTATGGCGTCGTGTGGGTGAGCGGTTTGCTGATGTCAGTGTTGTGGATCGAGTGGCCCATGGTGGCGGTGGGGTTATGGTATGGGCAGGCGTATGTTATGGACAACGAACACAGGTGCATTTTATTGATGGTATTTTGAATGCACAGAGATACCATGATGAGATCCTGAGGCCCACTGTTGTGCCATGCATCCACGACCATCACCTCATGTTGCAGCATGATAATGCATGGCCCCATGTTGCAAGGATCTGTACACAATTCCTGGAAGCTGAAAACATCCCAGTTCTTGCATAGCCACCATACTCACCAGACATGTCACCCATTGAGCATGTCTGGGATGCTCTGGATCGGTGTATACGACAGCGTGTTCCAGTTCCTGCCAATATCCAGCAACTTCGCACAGCCATTGAAGAGGAGTAGACCAAACATTCCACAGGCCACAACCAACAACCTGATCAACAACCTGATATGCGAAGGAGATGTGTTGTACTGCGTGAGGCGAATGGTGGTCACACCAGACACTGACTGATTTTCCGAGCCCCCGGACCCCCCCGATACAGTAAAACTGCACATTTTAGAGTGGCCTTTTATTGTGGCCAGCCTAAGGCACACCTGTGCAATAATCATGCTGTCTAATCAGCATCTTGATATGCCACACCTGTGAGGTGGATGGATTATCTCGGCAAAGGAGAAGTGCTCACTAACACAGATTTAGACAGATTTGTGAACAATATTTGAGAGAAATAGGCCTTTTGTGTACATAGAAAAAGTCTTAGATCTTTGAGTTCAGCTCATGAAAATGGGGGCAAACACAGAAGTGTTGCATTTATAATTTTGGTCAGTGTAGATGTAAAAATTGTTTGGTTTGTAGTTTATCTGCTGATAAATCAAATATTATGATAGTAGTAATAATAATATATTCTAATTTGTGTGTTTGTTTGTGTGAATGGGTGGGTGTTCAGCATGTAGAAGCAGCTAGTGTGACTTTATTTGTGATAGACAGACTGCACCTGAGTCCAGCTGGAGACACATACCTGCTACAGGGATCCACCATCAGATACACTCTTTGGAAAACAGAACAAGAAGGAGAGACTGGTACAAATGAATCTATATACATCCTGCTGGTTTATGTAAGTTTCCTGCTGGTTTAGCTGGTGGACCAACATAGCTATATTGTACATTAGCGAAAAGTGCTGATCAACCAACATGGTGAATATGCTTAACCAAGGGTATCTTAAGGTCTAGTAGGGAATAGAGACAGACCAATAATAAACTGATTGACTGGTATTTTGTTTTATTTTTACTTTGATGGGCTTCTCAACAGCATTTATTCATAGGTAAACTTTTTTTTGATAATTAATCGCCATTTATTCATATGTGACCCTGGACCACAAAACCAGTCATAAGTCGCATGGGTATATTTGTAGCGATAGAATAAATACATTGTATGGGTCTTACATGTCATAAATGATCAATTTTTCTTTTATGCCAACAATCATTAGGATATTAAAAATCATGTTGCATAAAAATATTGTGTAAATTTCCTACCGTAAATATATCAAAACTTAATTTTTGATTAGTAATATGCATTTGGACAATTTTAAAGGTGATTTTTTCAATATTTAGGTTTTTTTTTTGCACCCCTTTTTTTTTTTTTTGATTTTCAAATAGTTGTATCTCGGCCAAATATTGTCCTAACCTAACAAACCATACTTCAATGGAAAGCTTATTTATTTAATTAAAAAAAAAAAAATCAGTTGAAACCCTTATGTTTTTTTGGTTCAGAGTCACATACGTCATAAAGACCCATTCACATCAAAGATGATGACTATAACTAAAGTTTTAATAATATTTCTTGTTCTATGAGAACATGACATAGAAAAGTTACATTGTTGGAATTACTTGAGAACAATATTTTTTCAGCTGATAAGTGATAGAAACATTGACAGCTATAAATCAGAATCCACTCATTAAATGCTTGAGCATTTAATTCAGCAGACGACTTAACTTTATCAAACATAGTTATTGTTATCTTTATAGTTATGGTTCTTAAATAATAAATTCCTTTTTAATCATCTAGACTGTAAAACTGCATGTAGAACATCAAGATAACTATTCAGCAATTCATTATTTAGGTATTATTGTGTCAAATGAAAAAACAAAGCAGTATTTTTTAAACAAAAAAATAAATAAATCAGTTGTCTGGACACATAAACATGCAAAAATCATTGATATCAGTCATAAAAAAAGCCAGCATTGCTCGTCTTTTTATCACAACGTGCTGATTTAGAAACAATGTTGTGCTTAAGCACTTTGTCAGACTTGATATTAAAGTCTAGGATTCAACAAACACCCTGTCACTGACAGAAGAAAAAAACGTTAAAAATGTATGCATGGTGTTTATTATTCAAGCGCTGTGGGATTGTTGGAAAGATCATGGAAAGGTTAAGCTCTGGGCTGCGTTGAGCTTCCTTTAAAGCCAGCTGAATGGTAGAATCTCAATCTACAAACATGTTCTTCACATAAACACACCCAAGATTTTCAATATGCCACTGTAATGACCCTTAAATGCATGTTAACACTTTAACAGCATACTTTCATACCTCTAGACCTCAAACACATAATTGCATATGTCAAGAGAGATATGTCACATTTTAACACCTGCATCTAATTGCTTACTCTCTTGTTTGTTTGTAGAGGTCACCTTGTCGGAGGAGGGATACAGTCTGGTTGTGGACGGATACAAGGGCATCATCTCTTTTCAGCAGGAAACAGCTACTGTCACGGCCCTCGAGCCGGGTCATGCGACACTGTCGGTTACACACAACAGTATCCAACACAACTGTGTTTTTCATTGAGACGTTATGTTGTGGGGCGTATGAGTGTGTTGTTATGATTCCAAGCTCAATTGTGATTCAGATCTGCCTTCTGAAATAACATCCCAACTCCTGCGTACTTCTGTATACGTGGTAAAACCCAGCTACATGAGTGAGTTACACACATAACATACTGAGAATATCTTAAACCACACACCTGTGTTAGGGTTTAGTTACGTCTATCTGTGTTTCAGCGTTCAGTATTAAGGAGGAAGAGGACAGATGGGTGTTGGAGACGGGGCGGCAGTATTATTTGACTGTTCGTATCCATGACGACAAGGGCCATGTGGTGCACCTGTCACAGGTTGTGCTTCATAGTCATCAGTTTATGCACTGTTTGCTTCACTGCGTCTCTTGACAGGAGCATAACGTCTGAACTTTAACTCTGTGCAGAATGTGGTGATTGTTGTGGAGGAGACTGAGGGGTTAGTGACACTCGAGTCTTTGTCTGATCCCACCTGCCATCTCCTGCAGACCATCATGAAAGGAAAGACTTTAATACAGGCCTCACTTTATAGCATTGTCTCTGAGGTAACACACTCACAAATATTAATATATGTCAGAAATTTCAATGCAATAACTTCTTTTTTTCTGAAATGACTTTCTGGCCACGTACACACTGCAGCTAAATTCAGTTGTCAGTTCATCTTTAACTGCTTAATTGCATTCTGTACACACATAATTCATTAAAATATGAGAGTGACAACCACATCGATATCTGCACTAACTCCCGAAAAATACAGGTAGCGTCAACCGCATTTACAGAAATTCTATGCAGTGTGTACGGAACCGAACACTACTTCTTACTACTACTACTTCGTTTTTAAATGCGCATCAGAAACGTGTCTTCGTCTGTATGTGAGATGCAAGAAAATAACAGTGAAAGAAGTACTTAAGTCCCCATGTAATCAAAATTAAAGTTTTTTGGCTTTTAGTATGAATATGTTAGCCTGTTAGGCTAGTGAGCTCCTAAATAATAACAAAATTCACATTTACAAAATATAAGCATCAGGGTAGCCAGGTTTCACAACAAAACCAGCCCAATTGCTACTCAAAACTAGCCCAAAAGTAGCCCAGTCACGTTTCGATGGGGGTCCCCCAGTAAAAATCACATTCCGGGGGTAAAATATACATTTTGTGGTGGGGTTCCTCTGGTAAAATTATCATTCCAGGAGCTAAATTTTACGTTATTGGGGTCACTTCAACCCGCAGACATGAAAAACAATCACAGCAACAGTATGAAAGTAACCCAAAGACCACAGACTTGGCAACACTGATAAGCATTCAAAACTTACAGTCTCTTACTTCCGCCAATATGAATCAACGATGAATCAATGAATCAACACCCTGCACTTCAGCTTATCATCAAACTTTCTGTCCAATCAAATGCGCTCTAGAATCCGAAGTGTCCCGCCCCCTACACTATAAATAGACATTGAAGCTGTGGCTGAAATCGGTCATTTGTTCACAGAGTTAGTAGCTTCTTTTACGGTGAATGGCACATAGTGCACTATATAGGGGCTAGGGAATTATTCAGACAGTGTAAATATGCTTTTGACTGAGGCAAATGAGGTCTGGATTCATCGACTGGCTGCTAGAGACTGGCTCCAAAAGGGTGTCAGTCCCTTTAGACTCCCCATGTTAAAATGCCCAACTATGTTTACAGCCTGGTACAAGAAGTGGTTTTGGTCTATATAATTTTGCCCTTCATGTCAACTGTGAGGGGGGTGATTTTTTTTATAACACATCCGTTTAAATGATGTTAAGCCTTAAGGTTCTGCATAATTTAGGGCGTGGCCACTTGAGTGACATGTGGATTGCCGCTGCTGTCACCACCGCCGTGCTAAGCAGGCGTGGTTTCAGCAACCAGCTCCACCCACGTCCCACCTCTTTGCCCATTTTCGATTATCCGGGAGTGACGTGCAGTGACGTGATTTCAAGATGGCGACGGCCGACTCCCACCCACTAAGAGCTTCAAAAATTCTCTTCAGAAACTTACGGATGACACTACGGCCATATTTATTACAGTCTATGGTTTCAAGGCACTTCAGTGGACCTTTAACCTTAGCACATGTTGACACGTGGCTAGTTGCGCTCACAAGCTCTGTGGTAAAGTGTCAGTGTTGCCAGATCTTCATAGAAAAAAAAAAAAAAACAAGGCAAGCACAAACAACTGTGGCTGCGTCCGAAAGCTCTAAAATGCTGCCTTCGGAGGCAGCATTCCAAGGCAGGAAGGCATCAAGGCACGTCCGAATTCTAATTCTGCTTCACTTCCTGTCTCCGGGGGTACCTTCTTCTGATGGAATTTTGAAGGCAGCATAGATGTATTCTTTGCTGCCTTGTTTTCCCACAAGCCTGTGCGTGTGCGTCATATAGGCTATATAAATAAAGATATTCTGGTAAAATTAGACTTGTTACTTTATATAATAGATGAGATCTTGACCATGATATTCTTTATGAATCGTAATAGTGTAAAAAGCATAATAAATAATATTGTTTTTAATAATAGTATTTAATAAAATGTTAAAAGGGTTCAAATGAGTAGTGAATAAGAATAATATGTGCAATATACTACCAATAATAACGAAACAGCCACTAATAACAATGACCTGTTCTGCAATATTACTTGCATCAGTGCTTTTATTTATTTAAGCAGAAAGTAGCCGCCATTCTCAGTCGTCTTCTCCGACAGACCTTCGGTGGGTAATGACATTGAGATCTTTATGTATTATTAAAGCGTTTATATATAGCTGTATAAAATCGTTTTTCTACAAATTCTACAACTTAACCGTTAGGTAACCTAGCAACGGCGTCACGTTCTGCTGCCTCTGAAGTCTGTCCGAAACTGTTTCTGGAGTTGCCTTCGCAGCCTTCGAAGTCACTGCCTGATAAGGCAGCGAGGCAGCAAGTCAGCTGACTAGGCTTTCGGACGCAGCCACTAGAACACCCAAATGTTATGTTTTGTAATGCTAATATATATATATATATCTGCAACAGACCACTTTATTAACTCCATAAAGTGCCTTGCTTTATGAGCTAATACCAAACAACATGCCTAAAAGCACTTGTAAATATGAGGACATGGCAACACTGCAAGACAGCACTCTCTAAGGCAGCCTCCCAGACATAAACAAAACACAGCACATCTATCAGTGGTAGATTAGTTAAAATAGATAGACAAAAAGAGTTATTAGCCAAAAAAGGCAGATAACAAACGGCTAAATTCTTATTCATTCCCTCTGGATGCCCAAATACGGGACTCACTCCTGCATTTCAATGCGGTTGTCACTCTTGAAACTTGCAGTGTGTGCATGGTTGGTAACACTTTAAAATAGGGTACACTTATTTACTATTAACTATGACTTTTCGCTCAATAAATTCGTAATTCTCTGCTTATTAACAGTTAGTAAGGTAGTTGTTGAGTTTAGGTATTGGGTAGGATTAGGCATGTAGAATAAGGTCATGTAGAATAAGACATTAATATGTGCTTAATTAGTACTAATAAATGGCTAATATTCTAGTAATATGCATGCTTGTATGCAACTAGTTAAGAAACTGTAAAATAAAGTGTTACCACATGGTTTTCTGCTGATATTACTTATGGATAATGTTTATAAATAGTCAAATGTCACATATATGCATTGTTTTATCAAACTCGTATTCAGTTGGGCTCCATTCTGGTATGTAACCATGCGGAGGTCACTTTTCAAACCAGTCAGTTTATTATGGATAAAATGATCTGGGTGAACATCCTCTTTCACTTGGATATACGTCACATTAAAGGGATAGTTCACCCAAAAATGAAAATTACACCATGATTTACTCACCCTCAAGCCATCTTAGGTGTATATGACTTTTTTCTTTCAGATGAATACAATCGGAGTTATAAAAAAAAAAGTCATGGCTCTTCCAAGCTTTATAATGGCAGTGAATGGGTGTTGAGTTTTTGAAGCTCAATAAAGTGCATCCATCCATCATAAAATGTCCTCCACATGGTTCCAGTGGGTTAATAAAGGCCTTCTAAAGCAAATTGATGCTTGTGTGTGAGAAAAATATCCATATTTAAAACTTTATAAACTGTAATCTCTAGCTTCATGAGAGAGTGGCGTTCCAGCAGATGACGTAGGTGCATGCTGTGGAATAACGTCACAGTTTTTATCCCTTTACTGTGTATTTTAACAAATTATTTAAAGAACAAAGGCAGATTAAAATGCTTAACAATGTCTTACATCATTCCAGTCCATGGAATAATAATATTCCTCACTTTTTTGACATGCGTCTCCAGTTCATTCCTAAGGGATGTTCTGCAAAGCTTGTCTGAACCAAGCAACAGTCATTATGGAAGATAAAGCTTAGCGAATGGTCTGTTTGTTGTCAGTGAGCTGGTTATACTTTCACATAGACCTCAATATAAATGTTTACTGTATTGCCAGAACCCTATAAAATGGTTTTACTGAAACCATTATTTTTCTGCTGGTCTTTGTTCCCTGTTGGCCCATGGGTTTAATTACACAAAAGCAATGTCATCAGTAACATAACATGTCAAGTATCCTGCTTCTGGGGTTTGGTTCAGTTCATTGCTCAGTTTGAGGGGTTCAGTAGGTTATATTGCAACAGTGAAGTTCATTCTTATTGGAGTAAATGGCACAAGCTGTTTGCAGGTCTAGAGGGGAGCCCCACCTGAGGGGGTATGATAAGACAGCGAGCAGGAAATGAGGACACACACAGTGTGAAGTGTAAAGAGAGGCATGGGGTGTGTTGGGAAACCCATTGTTTAAAAAGGAAAAGACAGCGTGTTCCATCTGTGGGAGGCACTGCGGTGGCAGAAGATGAAACGTGTCTTAGTGGGGGCAGTTTTATCCGGTCGTCATGCAGGCGTTATGGTTCTGTAAGTTGAGCTCCAGGGGAAGCGTTACTCATTAGTTTCAGTCTGCAACTTCCTGTCGATCCGTGCTCGCTTATAAGGATCATCCATTAGATTAATGGGACAAAAAAAGAAGGGAAAACCTTCCAAACTGCCTCCAAGGGAAATCATCCTGTGGGCAGGTGTAAATTTTCCTGTCAGACCTTCATGGTAAATGCTGTGGTGCTAGTTTGTAGTTTGACTGGCTATTGAGCTGATTAGCATCGGCTACATCAGTTTAGGATTTCCCAGCCTTCTTAAAGTGGTATTTGCTTGTCAGTAACATGTTCGTTATATTCTTGTAAATGTAGTTGCTTAAAGGGATATTTCACCCAAAAATGAACTTCTGTCATTAATGACTCACCCTCATGTCGTTCCAAACCTGTAAAATCCTTGGAACACAAATTAAGATATTTTTGATGAAATCATGTAAGTATCTTCTGTAGCTTCTGAAGGGCAGTACCAAATGAAAAAAATATATAATATTTAGGCAAAATAAGAAAAATGCCCACATCTTCATTTTGTTCAAAAGTTTACACCCCCTGGCTCTTTTGGAGCATCAGTGAGCGTTTGAACCTTCTGTAATAGTTGCATATGAGTCCCTCAGTTGTCCTCAGTGTGAAAAGATGGATCTCAAAATCATATAGTCATTGCTGAAAAGGGTTCAATTACACAAAAATGCTGAAAAAACAAAGAATTTGTGGGACCTGAAGGATTTTTCTAAAGAACAGCAGGCAGTTTAACTGTTCAGGACAAACAAGGGACTCATGAACTATCACTAAATAAAAAAACAGCTGTGGATCATTCAGGTAACAACACAGTATTAAGAATCAAGTGTATGTAAACTTTTGAAACGGGGTCATTTTTATAAAATCAACTATTATTTTCTCTTGTGGACTATATGTAAACATCTTTTATGTGAAATATCGTATTCAGGTCAGTACTAAATAAAAAAATAAGATGCATTTTGTATGATCACTCTTATTTTGGTTTAAAAAAATAACATTTTGCAGATTGTGCAAGGTGTATGTACACTTTTGACCTCAGCTGTATAATGAAACAGTAATTATTTTATTTTAATCTTTGACAACTCTTGTGTAACAGAATGGTAACTATTGGCCTGTCATTCCACCAATCCGAGTACGACAGGAAATGGAAATCTACAATCCTCTTACCCTTCAGCCCCCTGTGATTGTGTTTCCATGGCAACCCCACAATAAGCTATACCAGCACAATATTCAGGTGCCATTAAAATCAATATTATCATCTACATATTTTGGAGCATAATGACTGTTTGCTATAACAGAATCTGTGTTTCCAGGTGGAAGGAGGAAGTGGCTTTGTATCTTGGGAAGTGTCTGATAGAGAAATTGCCACAGTTACAGTAAAAGGGGTGGTCACAGCAGGAACGGCGAGGGGCCAGGCTGAAATTCAAGTTTCAGATTCCAAAAACGCCCTGCACAAAGTTGTCGGGAAGGTAAAATTTACACACACTACCACACGTATATACATATGTTACGGAGAAACTGAGAGAGGCGTGCGGATCCATTTGCAAAGCTTTATTTAAAGACATGGTCAAACACAGGAAAGGGTCAGACACCAGCAAACAGATATAAATAGTGCAAGACAAAAGAGTAATCCAGAGACAGGAGTGAGTCGATTGGTGGTGAACATAATCCAGGAGACGAAGCGAACAGGTAATCCAAAAGACAGGCGAGAAATCCAGGGCAGGCGGAGAAACAGACAGAACGAGGTAAACCAGGAAGGGATCAAATCACGGATAAAAACAGACTTGGCTAGACCTGTGGAAACACGGAAAGGCTCTGTAATGTGCTATCACTCACTAAGGAATAAACACAACAATACTCGTCAATCTGAGAAGGATCTGGGTGGGTGTTAAATATTGTGTGTGATTGGCTACAGCTGTGTGTGTAATCAGTGCAATGGATGATGGGAAATGTAGTCCAGGGTGACATGCAACAGTTTGTGTAGTGTGATAGTCCATGTAATGACATCTGGTGGCAAACAGACGGAAAGCCATGGACCGGATTTGTGTCAACATATACACTACCGTTCAAAAGTTTGGGGTCAGTAAGACTTGTAATAGTCTTTAAAGAAGTCTCTTATGCTCATCAAGGCTGCATTTATTTGATTAAAAATATAGAAAAAAACAGTAATATTGCAAAATGTTTTTACAATATAAAATAATGTTTTTTATTTTAACATACTTTAAATAGAATTTATTCCTGTGATGAAAAGCTGAATTTTTATCAGCTGTTACTCCAGTCTTAAGTGTCACATGATCCTTCAGAAATCATTCTGATATGCGGATTTATTATTAGAATGATCAATGTTGGATAATATCAACAGTTGTGCTGCCAAATATTTTTTGGAACCTGTGATTTTTTTTTTTTCAGCATTCTTTCATGAATAACAAGTTTAAAAAGTACAGTGTTTATTCAAAATATAAATATTTTATAACAATGTAAATTATTTATTATTAACTTTTAATAAACTTTTAATTATTAACTTAATACATCCTTGGTGAATAAAAGTATTAATTTCTTAAAAAAAAAAAAAAGAAACAATAAAAATGTACTGACCCCAAACTTTTGAACGGTAGTGTATGTATGTATATATAAATACACTAACAGTCAGAAGTTTTTGAACAGTAAGATTATTAATGTTTTTTTTAAAAAAAGTCTCTTCTGCTCACTAAGACTTCATTTATTTGATCCAAAGTACAGCAAAAACAGTACAATTTAAAATATATTTTTACTATTTAAAATAACTATTTTCTATTTCAATATAATTTAAAATGTTTTTTCAAATTATGTGATTTCAAAGCTGAATTCTCAGCATCATTACTCCAGTCACATGATCCTTTCAGAAATTGTTCTAATATTCTGATTTGCTGCTCAAAAAACAAACAAAAAAAATTATAATTATTAGGTTGAAAACAGCTGAGTATATTAAAACAGATAGCAGTTATTTTAAATAGCAAAAATATTTCACAATATTACTGCTTTTGCTGTATTTTGGATCAAATAAATGCAGCCTTGTTAAGCAGAAGAGACTTCTTTAAAAAACATTAAAAATCTTACTGTTCAAAAACTTTTGAACTGGTAGTGTAGGCTATTAATTCTCATATATTTCTTTCACTGTGTATGTACAGGTGATGGTTGTAAGGCCTGCCCGGTTGCAGCTGATTCCCCAGCGAGGCGATTGTCGCGTGGGGGACCGGATAGAGATTCCCATTGCTCTCTGGGGCATTCAGGACTCATCAAACACTTGCTCTCAGACAAATTATGTCTTTAATACACATTCAGACACTCACAGGAGCATCAGTGCAAGTTCTCAGGAAAACGTGTTCTCCGATACACACAGTCTTCAATGCGGAGAGTCTCTACTGGAGGATAGAAATCTTGTGTTAGTCACAGACTGCTCTCAGCTCTCTCTACACGTCCACAGTGAACCTGCCGGCATCTTCGCACACATGTCAGGTGCAGCATCTTCACCCTCTCCATCTCTGCGATCATACTTAGTCCATCCGTTTACACACCACTGGTTCCTTCAATATTCCGTTTCTCTGATGGCACTTTCATTCATCCGCCTGCTCTAATTGTTTACCTCAGGGCATATTGAACATGAGGGAGAAGTGATCTACTCCCAGTCACACACAGAGACCCCCTACCCGCTCTTTTTCTCTCTCTTCCCCCCTCCTTTATTTAGGACTTCCTCTTCACTGCATGCACAAATTAAAATAGGATTAATTAGTTCATTTCTCCTGCTTTAATTTAAAGCACTGGGAAAATCAATACGCGCTCTCTCTGTGTAATCCATTTAGTACATTAGCCCATAAACATCAGGTTGATGAAGTGTATGCATGTTTGTGTTTGACAGAGGATTTATGTACCGAAAACTTGCACAGCTGTCCGGCACGTAAAGCTATTACTTAAATGTGAATCCTAGCAAATGTTACTAGAGTAAAACTTTAGCTGTATTCACAACAGAGATTGCGTTTGTTCCATGAGAATAACAATGCTCTCATGTTCCAGTCTCCAAAGAAATTAAATGTTAAAATGGGGTAAAAAGATCGACTGAATTAATAGTCGACTAGCCGTTAATCGACGAGAAGACGTTTGGTTGACCAAAATTAGTCGCTTAGTCACAGAAACAAAAATTTGAGGTTATAAACGGCTGTGCCTGGGCGGTCACTTAAAATACTCCGTCATTTTTGGTCATACAGATAAAAGTAATACATCTTTCGAATCAAAAAGACTCTACATTTATATGTGCACACTCAGAATAACAACAAAATGTTGTGCTTTTGTAAAATAGTGAAAGCAAACAGAATGTGCTTTCTGCTGTCTCTGTGAACTTGAGCCTGAAATTTCGAAACTCTGTATTTGCAGTCATGAAAAATATTTCTATAGAGAGAGAAATGTCTACTTTTAAATGAACCAATTAAAACAGAAAACAAATATTCTCAGATTATGTAATCCGTATGAAACATGCATACAGGCGCATCCACTACTGCGGAGATGAAGAGTCAGTGTTGCCGAGTTCATCTTAAACCAAAAACAAAGAAAGCACTAGTTTATCAATAATTTATTAAAATGTTAATGCAGTCTCCTTGCTGTTTTTTCCTGAAACATTCGTAATTATTATATCTGCCGGTGCGCCGTGGCAAGCTTGTTTTGCACGCGCTTGAGCATTTATTAGGTTATGTAGGCAATTAAATGCTCATTATTATGAGTTATATGGTTTATTAAACAGTCGACTAATCCTCAAAATGAACGACTACTAGTAGACCACAAAAATCTTCAGTCAAGGGCAGCCTTAGAAAACCCTTAAACTGAGACTTTTTAAGTATAACTAAATATTAAAATGTGCACAGGGTTAAGAATTAAATCAATTTAATGATTCATTTGATTAAATTCATTAAATTAAATTAAATTAAGGGTTAAGCATTAAATTTGTTAATTCGAGTAGAAACACCAGAGACCGTAATTATAAGTAGTTAATTTTCTGGGGCTTATCTAAAAATGTATGTAAAATAATGTTATTATATTATTATTTATAAAGTATTGTATATTTTGAATTAGGTTTCATACTTTATTTTAATTTTAGTAATTTTGTTGTGTGCTTTTGTCATTTTTATCATAATTTTTTTTCTATGTAATTATTTTTTTTATTTCTTTTTTTTGTAATTTTAGTCATTTTAATACTTCAACTTAAACTTTATTTAAATTTCATTTACTTTCCGATGCAACATTTATAATTTTTATAATTTTCATTTTTTTATTTATTTTATATTTTTTACTTAAATAAACCAAAAACATTTTTAATGACTTTAGTTTTAGTTAATAATATTAACACTGATGCAAATATAAATGCCAATCAAGAACAAGCTGTATTTTTGATGTTCTTTTCCGAGTTCCGGTCCCTGTGCAACTATTACTCAGCTGCCATTGGCTCATTTGCGTTCGAGGGGAGGGGCTTATGATAGGTCAATTAAACAAATTATTACGGCTGTTGCGATTAAAATGAAATGTGAAAAGTGTCAGTTCGCAAAATGACATTTAGATTCGCTCACACCAAGATTGTTTTTACGCACTGGTTTGTGCAGCGTTGAGCCTTATAGCCAATCGAACGCATTTCTGTTGAAATTAAGAATGCATTGGCCAATCAGAGGCGCTTAGATTAGTCAGCGATGAAAACGCTGGAGCTGTTGATGAGCGCATAGTGCAGATACGATGTAAATAATAGATTAATTCGTAGCTTTAGTGATTATAACAGGAGTTTTTGTGTAACTTGTGCTAGACTCTGGTATGAACCACATGAATATTCCCTTTCTGTTTCTGCATTTCTGCCTCCTTGTCTCTCTCAGGATCTCCGTCTCCAGGACCTGGATTCTGTGGAGGGGTCCGTATGGAGGCTGTTTCACAGGGTCACGCTGTTGTTACCATCACAGTAGAAACAGAGGGATGCAGCATCAGCGAGACGACAACACTGGTGGCCTACAGCCCTCTCAAAGTATGCCGCTTCTCTGTATGTGTGTCTCGTAGCACAACTGTATGTGTGTGCGCATATGATTTGTGGTAAGTGTCATGACTGTATAAAGGGTGATTTATCAGCCCTATGGAGGCTATTTATTAAGATAATGAACTGTTTGGGAGTAGCTGAAGATTAATGTGAAACTGAGCGCTCCTGATCACTGATGTATGACTCTGTAGCATGTCAGGGACATAGAGAGCAGCGGAGCTCTCTAGTCCAGGGCAAACGCTGCCAAGCACGCTCATGGGAGTTTAACAGGACAATGTGATGGATCAGTGCTTTGCTTTTGTCAGTCAGACACTAATGAAAGACAGCAACAGCTTGAACAAGGACATTATCGTAAGCCTTGTACTCCATTTAGCTTCTCGGTGACATTGTTCTCTCCTTCTTTCACTCAGTCTCTTGTGTCTGAGGTTCTTCTCTCGGTGGGCTCATCTCGTGTGGTTATGTTCGAGGGGGGGCCTCGGCCCTGGCCCCCGGCTCCCTTCCGTTTCTTTAGTGACGTCGAGGTACAGCCGGAGAGGGGTGTTACCGTGGAGGCATTGAGGACGATCGAAGCAGGGCCACCTCGACATGCGTATCGGGTCACATGCACCGCCATGGGAGAACAGGTTTGAAATGTTCTCAACTGCAATGTGACTCAAGTGTCATATGTACTGCATTATTACCAGTGTTGGGAAGGTTACTTTGTAAATTTAATTGGTTACAGATTACAAGTTACCCTATTTAAAACGTAATAAGTAGTGTAACTATTTCAATTACTTTATTAAAATAATGTCACTGATTACATTTGATTACTTTTTGATTACTTTTCTAAATTTCTAATGAATGTTTTCAACTGTTAATCAGTTAATCAACCCTCAGACTGATTATTACACTAAACTCATGTAAATGTACTTATTAATATTAATAGATTTTATTTTCTGTATTTAAACACAAACATTTGGGGTATTTACAGAACCAGAAGATTATTGTATTAATAATAAGTAATAATAAGCAATGTTTAGAATCCCACCCAATTGTAATGTTTTGATTTGTTCTTAAACAGTGTTGTTATAGTATTATTTATATTTATTTATTTATTTCAGTTTTAGTCATTTTAGTACTTAATCTTAAACTTTTTTTTTAATTTCAGTGACTTTCCAATATAAGATTTATCATTTTATAGCTTTCATTTTCAAGTTTAATGTTTTCATCAAATATGTCGACATCACTAAAGAAACAAAGTGAGAACCAGATTAAAAATTATTATTTAATAAATAATGTCTAAGTAATGTTTAAAATTCCACCTACAGACGGTGTGTTTGTCATTTTTTTATTTTTTATGTTTGTATTTGTTATTAAACAATGCTGTTATAGTATTACTTACACAGTATTGCAGTTCTTATCAATATTTTGAATTAGTTTTAATTTTTAATTTTAGTAATTTTTTGTGTGTTTTTGTCATCTTTATTCATCTTTATTTTATTTTATTTATTCAGTTTATTTCAGTTTTAGTCATTTTAGTACGTCATCTCAAACTTTTTTAATTTCAGTGACCAATACATTTATAATTTTTGTCATTTTAATTTCATAATTTTATCAAATGTTGATATCACTAAAGAAACAGAAGTAAGAACCAGAGGATTAAAAATTATTATTTAATAAATAATAATCAATAAGTAATTTTTAAATTACCTACATTGTGTACATTTGTCATTTTTTAAGTACTTTTATTTGTTATTAAACAATGTTGTTATAGTATTATATATAAAGTTTTGTAGTGTTTAGCAATATTTTAAATTAGTTTTCATTTATCATTTTAATTTTAGCATTTTTTTGTCATTTATAACATTTTAAAACTTTTTTCAGTTTTAGTTTTAGTAATTTTAGTAGTTCAGCTTAAACTTTTTTAATTTCAGTGACTTTCCAATACAGCCTTTAAAATTTGTATAATTTTAATTTCAGAATTTCATCAAATATGTTAATATCACTAAAGAAACAGAAGTGATAACTAGAAGATAAAAAAATATTATTTAATAAATAATAATCAATACAAGTAATGCTTAAAATCCCACCTACAAGGTAGTGCATTTGTAATTTTTGTTATTTTAATTTTTTAATAAAATATGTACACTATTTATCATAAGTTTTTTTTTAGAAGAATTAAATCTTTTCATTCAGCAAGGATGCATTAAGTTGATCAAAAATGACAGTGACTTTTAGAATGTTACAAAAAAATTTATATTTTTCCAATAAATGCTTTTCGCAAAAAAATATTGAACAGCACAACCGGTTTTAACATTGATATAAGAAATGTTTCTTCATTATTTAAGGCTCATGTGACACTAAAAACTGAAGTAATGGCTGCTGAAAATTCTACTTTGCCATCACATACATTTTAAAATCTATTCAAACAGAGAACAGTTATTCTAAATTGTAATGATATTTAACAATATTATTAATTTTACTGTATTTTTTATCAAATAATGCAGCTTAGAGGAGCATAAGAGACTCATTTTAAATACATTGTAAAAAATCTTGCTGATTCCAAAATTTGAAATGTTAGTGTTGATATAAAGAAGAAACATTTACAAAAATGACAGAGTTTTTTTTTTTTTTTTTTTTTTTACCATAATGTAGTGGAGAATCAAACCAACTGAAATATATTTTCTATATCAAACAGTGAAGACAGAATTAATTCTGAATTTGAAATTTCTCTGCTGCATACGCTCCTCATGCTTTGAGTGGGTGAAGTGCTGTAGCCTTGCAGTCATGTATGTTTTTTCATATTTGTGTGTGTTTATGCATGCAGTGGTTGGTCTTCAGGTGTGGTAATACTCCAGGTCCGTTAAACGAGATTCCCGCAGTGGAGGAGAGCAGAGTTCAGGTGGTGTGTGGCGTCCCCGCAAGTCTGTCTCTCTCTCTTCTCTCCTCCCCGTCCTCACCTTCATCCATCCCTGTGTTCTCCCATCACTATTCCTGCACACAGCCTCACTTCCCCTGTGGACTGGTGAGTAATGCCCACTCTGTCCTCTCCCTTTCTCTTTTTGCCCCCTCCTGCTGTTACGTCCTCTCATAAACTCTTTTATGATTCACTCATTTTCCTCTTTTCCCTTCACCTGCCCAGACCTCTGTTTTTCTTTTCATTTTTTCATTTTCTCACCCTCCAGGTGTTTCTCTTTCTTTCTGTTTCACCCCTACTCCCACACCAGACCTCCGTCTCTCTCCTTCCCTCTTTCCGCTGCTCTCATTTGCCATGCAATTATGTGTGATATGCAGGGTGAAGTGTTATGGCAGTTTCCATAGTAACTGCATGCATGGGCCCTCAGTGTGTGTGTGTTGCGTGAGGGTTTTCCTCTCCTGACATAGATGCTCTAGAAACCAAGTCTTTGATCAATGTCAAACCCTCACAATCAATATACCATCTCTAATATACTAAAACCAACTCTGAGAATGAAACATCACATCATATCTCTAATTGAGCCTAAAGAGAACCAAGAAAACTTTGATTTTTGGTCATAAATGATTCTTTTTTTGGTTACAGCACACTGAGAGAAGAAATTAGATTTACCAATTTAATGAAGCAGGTCATTAGTCAAAGCAAAACACATGCACATGAAATGGAAAGAATAATTACATCAGGCAGAATGCCAGTAATTGTGTGCTCACTTATTTACACACATTTTTACAAACTATGATGTGTGTAAGTGTGTGCAGACATTAAAATGGTCTTATATGTTAAATCATAAGGGTATTCATGTTTTAAATGTTTATATGAACATATAAACATAATGTTTTATATCATGTATGCAAATTGTATAATATCCAAGGTACACATGTCTAGTTATTATGCAGTTAATTTCTCAAATTTTGGAATATTTGTCCTCTCCCCAAATTTGTCACTACTGAAACAATAATAATTTAATTGGAAATGTATATTTATAATGATCTATTAAGATTTTGCTTACATCTTGCTTGTAAATATATATATATATATATTTGCTATTTTATTACTTTTTTCAGAGGTAATTCAATAGCAGTTACATTTTTAACAATATTTCAAGTGTAATTTATGAGATTTGTTGTGTTTTGGATCCAGTTTTTCTTTGTGAAAAAAAAAGTTGATCATACTGATTTCAAGCTTAAGGATTCATTAGTTTAAATATACACATTGAACCAAAAACATAACATCTTAGTTGATAAATCAATCTACTTTATTTTTGACAAAACATCCCATGTTTCGGTTGTGACTGCACATTTTCAGTAGTGACAGTAATGCTTTGGTAGCGACCACATCACATTATAGAATTTTAACTCACATCCTAAAACATACTAAAATACTAACAGTTTGCATAACTGTACTACAGTTTTGTTTATTTCCCCCAAATAAAGAATTGTGTGTTCCCCTTTGTCACTACCGAAACTTCACCAAATGTTTCTGTTTAAAAGCACCAGATTTTTCGGTTGTGACTGTTTTAGTAGTGAAAATTTTATGGGATAACACCCAAAAAAACAATGATGTCACTACTGAAACTTCACCAAATGTTTTTGTCTTGACTGTTTCTGTAGTGACAATTTTAGATACTTTTGGGCCCAGCGTAAAGATGCTAATCAGCACATGGTTAAAGGAGAAGTCCACATCCAGAACAACAATTTACAAATAATTTACTCACCCCCTTGTCATCCAAGATGTTCATGTGTTTCTGTTTTCAGTCATAAAGAAATTATGTTTTTTGAGGAAAACATTTCAGGATTTTTCTGCACATAATGGACTTCAGTGGTGCCCCGAATTTGAACTTCCAAAATGTATTTTAAATGCAGCTTCAAACGGCTCTAAATGATCCCAGCCAAGGAAGAAAGGTCTTGTCTAGCAAAACAATCGGTCATTGTTTTCGAAAAATAAAAATCTGTATACTTTTTAAGCACAAAAGCTTGTGTAGCACAGGCTCTGGTATGCGCGTCCATGGGTCGTTCTTGAGCAATTCGTTCATTTTGAATGAAATGTGACTCGGGAAGAACGAGTCGTCTCAGGGAGTGATTCGTTCAGTCGTGCATGCGCAACATCCTATTAGTTTCTGTACTGGAATTAGTTCACCTGTTTCAAGTCTTCGGGTTTTTCGAGTCATTCGTTCATCTTATGGGTGATGCTGATTTTGCTCAAATAAACAAAATGACTCGAAAAAAGATTTGTTGATTTTGCTGAACGAGACTTAAAAGTCTGAGTTGGTAAAATGATCCGAACGTCCCATCACTACTACGCATCACGTCTTCAAATCACCACAAGTTCATCGTCTGTGTACTCCAGCTTAAAATGGTAGAGTATGTCGAAAACAACTCCTACAACTTCAGAATCGTCCGACATCGTTGTACCTTTTTGTTTGTAAACAGCGTTTGACTTACTTGCACTTTGTTAGTCTTTGCACATTCACTTTGTAAACACTGGGTCTATGGTTCCGCCTACATCCACGTGACCTTCCGACGTGATTCAATAGTATGTGGACGCGCATCCCAGAGCCTGTGCTACACAAGCTTTTGTGCCTAAAAAGTATACAAATTTTTATTTTCCAAAATAAATGAGCAATCGTTTCGCTAGATAAGACCCTTCTTCCTCAACATTTAGAGCCCTTAAAGCTGCATTTAAACTACATTTTGGAAGTTTAAAATCGGGGCACCAATGAAGTCCATTATATGAAGAAAAATCCTGAAATGCTTTCCTCAAAAAACATAATTTCTTTACGACTGAAGACAGAAAGACATGAAGATCTTGGATGACAAGGTTGTGAGTAAGTTATTTGTGAATTGTTGTCCTGGAAGTGGACTTCTCTTTTAACTAGCACAGTTTTGAACTGTTGTACACATATAAAAACATTTTTTTTGAAGTATCACCCAAAAAAGCAATGTTGTCATTACTGAAACTTCATCAAATGTTTCTGTCATGACTGTTTCGGTAGTGACAATTTTATAGGATACCAACCAGAAAAACAATGATGTCTCTACTGAAAGTTCACCAAATGTTTCTGTTGTGACTGATTTGGGAGTGATAATTTTAGATACTTTTGGGCCCAGCGTAAAGATGCTAATCAGCACATGGTTAACTAGCACAGTTCTGAACTGTTGTACACACATAAAAACAACATTTTATGGAGTATCACCAAAAATAGCAATGTTGTCACTACCTACAGTGATTGTTACAGTAGGAAAATTTTAGATACGTTTGAACCTAGCTCAATTTCAGTATCATTTTTATAAGTTGAAATTTAGGGGTTAGCATTTGGTAAGGCCACCTCCCAATTGAAAATACCCAGTAAATAATGATTTTATATATATTAAGCTTAATGAAATGATAAATATTATTGTGGGTTATATATATATATATATATTTTTGTTTAAGTGTTTCTCATTGTGTATTTGTTTGATTGAATACAGTAAAAACAGTAATATTAATATTATAAACAGTAAAATATTATTTCATTTTCTTTCGAAAAAAAAAGTTAAATCTGACATAATGTGACTGTTATGCTCATTAACTGATCAGTGGGAAAGAAGGATTATTACTGCACATTCTTGCCCTGTTTTCATCTAAGTGTGACTGATATCTCTGCCAGCTCATGTTCAAAGATTCATTCACACATTAACTAGGCTCACAGTTTCATTTTCATGATTATAGAGCACCAAATCAATAGTTTATTGCTTTCCTGCTACAGTTGAAGCGTTTTTCCTGCATGCCTTCTGTAGTGAGATAGGTTAAGCATGATTTTATCATTATTTATTTAGCGAGGTCACGCTTTATCTCTTTCAGTGTTTGGACTTCCTTTCTTCTACTAGAATTACTCTGATGTAATTAAATATCACATTACCATATTCTTTCATGTCATCTGTCTCTTTCTCTCTCTCAGTTGTCTGTGTCCAAAATGAGGGATGCAACGTTGCAGTTATCTGTGTTGGACCGAAAGGGGGTGCAGTTTGACAATTTCACTTCCTGTTCAGTAAACTGGACCTCTTCTGACCCTGGTCTGCTCTCATTGTGCCCCCAGTCCACAATGAAAGACAGACTAACCCAGACAGGCTACAAACTACACGGTGTGTTTGGGTTTGCTTTGCACTGACTCTAGTACACTTTTGGCATTTTGAGTTTTAATAATGTGTAAGGTCAGTAGTTCAATCACACGACACTCAGTTTATTTGTCTGGATCAAACTAGAGACAATGTAGAGCAAAAATACTATTCATACATAAGATATGTACACCTCTTTTATTATGTGCATGTTTTTAATTTCTGAATTAAATTTAAAAAAAAATGTCAGTGGTGCAGATGGCATAATGATGAAAAATGTAAAAAAATATATTAAATTAAATTAAAAATAAAAGAATTAAAAATATATTATTGGAAAAATAATTTATTATATCTTTAAAATAAGATTTAATATAATATGAAAATAAATTATTAATATTATACTCTAATTTATATGTTAGTAATTATATGTTATAAGAGTATTTATTTATTTATTTTTTTTAATTTTCACTTATTAACAGACAAAAACACAATAAACAAAATTTGTATTGTATTGTTATATATATATATATATATATATTCATCCATTTCTCTTTATGTATACACACATGCCTTGTATTTACTTGATTAAATACAGTAAAAACAGTAATATTTTCAAATATTATTACAATTTAAAATAACTATTCTATTTTAATATATTCCTGTGATTGCAAAGTTGAATTTTTAGCATCATTCCTCCAGTTTTCAGTCTCACATGATCCTCAGAAATCATTCTAGTAAGCTGATTTGGTGTTCAAGAAAAAAATAAATAATTAAAAATTAAAAAATTCTCATTGGCTAAATCTTTTATTATAATTTCATTTAACTATTTTGCATTATTTTTTAAATTATTATTATTATTCTCTTAATAATTATCAAAAAGCAGTGAAGTTGTTTTGGTAAAATATTATTAGTTACCTAACTAATAATGGTACAGATGTTTTTGAAAACCATATGAAACCAGCATAAATATAGTATAACAACTTCCAAGATCTTGATGCAGGGTTTAAACTAAATGTTTACTTTTTTATTGTGAACAGTCTTATTTGTCACTGACCCAAATCTAATCAATTTGCCTGTTTTACAGCCTGGCAGGTTCTTCAAGCCCACAGACAGACTGGAATAGTGACTGTCAATGTCACTCTTAGATGTCCAGAGGTGAGTGTTTATATGTTTATTTTTGTGTCAATATTTATGTGTGTCTGAGTAACGTATAAAATATGTGTTCTGTACAAGATGTTGACAGCTCCAGTGTCTCAGTGTGTGAATCTGCGATTGGTAGATGACGTACAGTGGGCCAGACACTCTGTCACTTTATTCAACCATCCAAAAGTCACAGTGAGCAAGTTCATCCCTCTCTAACATTTCTCATCTGGACGTTTTTGTTATATTTTAATGACTCAATATGTTCATCTTTGTAGGAAAATCTGTCCTTGATCCATGGCTCAGGTCATTTTCAAATCCATCTACAAGACAACCAGTTAGCCAGCATCAACCATGTAGAGAACGGGAATATAATACAGGTGAGAGTAATGTCTTTAAATATTTCACCACAAAGTGAGAGTACAGAACTAATAGCATTTATTCAGCCTTTTATCTTTATATCCCAGGTGTCCCCACTTCAATCTGGTTCTTCAGTTCTTTTGGCTCATGACCTCTGTTTGACCTCTGATCCTGCTGTGGCCTCTTTGCTTGTCTCTGACATCAAAGATTTCCGGATTGACTTTATTAATACCGTAAGATGTAGACGGAAACTCATCTCTTTCATCTTTTGTAGATTTTACTACACTTTTTTTTATACTGAATCTTTGTACGTTGATGCTTTTTAGATTGAGGTCAGACATTCTGCTGTAGTGCAAGTGCATGTTTTGGACTCAAAGAATCAACCATTTCTTCATCATTACCTGTTGCTCATGAACCTCATGCTCATCCCTTCTTCATCTATCATTTCTGTGGAGTGAGTCTGTCATGTGCTTTTTGTCATTTTGAGTTCAAGTACTACATTGTGCCCTATGTCTTTTGATTTAAAATCATACAATGCTAATGAAATAATATTTAATGACGTTAATATATAATACAATTGAATAGATATGACTGAGTTGAGGTGGTAGTGAGATGATAATGATATCATTTAATTAAACATAATATAAGTTCTATGCAGATCTATGCAGGTGGAGCTGGGGAAGGTGGAGGGTTTCAAGCATGTTGTGAAATGCTCTAGTGAATGCTAACCAGCCATTTAAATGTAAAGCAGCAAGCTCATTGGTTGCATGCAACGTGAACCAATCAGCTTGCGCCAAGTAGTTTAAAGCTATGAATATCATCAGTTTATGACCCATCAGCATGTGCTATCTGGAGTTTGCCATTTAAAAATTATAGTTATAAAGCAGGTAGCTTTTGAATCATTACTCTTGGCTTGAGTATTGTTATTGAGTACATTATGTATACTTACAGGAACGTGGGGTCAGTGGACAAGTACAGTGTGGGATTCAGTGTGACTGGCCTGAAAGTGGGCGTGGTCAGTTTCCACCTATCAGCAGTGGATGGTCATGGATGTGTTATAAGCTCCTCCCACAAGAATATGCAAGTTTATTCTCCATTCATTTTGCAGCCATGTAAACTAACTCTGGCAGTTGGAAGTGTGCGACAGGTTGGTGTGAAATGACAAACCAAACCATATGTTGGTCTAAACAGAAACACATTTTTTTTACTATAAATGTTTTTTTGATGTACAGGTGAAATGGGAAGGTGGGCCTCAGCCTCAGTACGCCGTCAAGTTCTCAGTGAGTGACAGCTCTATCGCCGTAGTAACTGAGACAGGATTGGTCAGAGGCTTGACAGTGGGTGTGGTCAAACTCAGAGGAGCTCTTCAGACACAAAATACAGAAGCATTTCTTACCTTTTTACAGGTAGCCCACGTTTGGTATTTTGTATTTTTGATGTTACATTTGTTACAAATTTCCTGCCTTGTAGACCCATACAGCCGATACAAAATATTATTTACACAGACAATCACATAGTCATAGAGACGCAACCTCACGCAGTACAATTTTGCATTTCGCTATGTCTCATGTATGGCACAGCTTTTTAAAAACTTGGTGCTTAGGGTAGAAGTTCAGCTTTTAAAAATCTAGTCTCTAGCTATTGTGTTTTTATTACTGCTGCCCTGTCTCGTGTTTTGACATTCCACAGAAATGCTTTTCCATTGTTTGTCTATGTTACCATGCGCTAGAAAGACATTTTTGACAGTCGCACTTGCATCTTGCATCTTTTTTTAGCATTCAGCGCATGATGCAATATTGACCCTGCACTCTTTTCCTTTCCATTACTCGCATTTTTATGTTCCACTGTTCTGCTTTTTCATTGTTTATTTAAGATTGACAGGTTTGACTAGTGTGCTTGCGTCTTTTGCAGGGTCTCACGTATAAAAAGTTAAACTGAAAAGTTACACAGAATATGTTTTTGCTTTAAAAAAGGCAAGGTTTAGGAAAGCAGAGTGTAAAAACGCAACATCTAGAGCAATTAACTTTTCAATTAAGGAGCTATTTTTGCCGCTAGAATTGATTTCCAGGGGAACGTTTTTTTTTAACATTTGTGAGGGCAGTTTTTATAATCACCTTATTAAAATCATCATACTATGTTGTCTTTAATGTCAAATACTTAAATTTACTCAATTACTTAATACAATAATTTAAACTGTTGTCAGTAAAAATAGACTGTTTAAAATTGTATCTAAATTATACGTTAAAAACAGAAACTCATATGGCTGCAATATTATTAGTTTTCAGCGCTAACTGATCTAAGCGCCTCTGATTGGTGCGTTTTCAGCGCTAACTAATTTAAGTGCCTCTGAGTGGCCAATGCATTCCTAAGTTCGACAGAAACACATTTTTAAAGCCCATTTGTCTTGAATTTATGGAGAATTTTTGTTCATTTTCATGGTCCTCCTTAAGTTCCAACCCTGGTCTAGAAACGCTTTTTTTTTTTTGGTATGTTTTTTTAAAAGTTGATGCAAACAACAGTTGAACATGTCTTGTCTAGTGCATGTTTAAACAGAAAAGCAGCGGTCAAATGCAAAATTGCCCCTTACAACATATAAAAACACTGTTTTTAGATGTTTTTTGTATATGTTCTTGCATCTTGTTTTTAACACAAAAACACATTTTGTGTGAAAAGCTTCTTATTTACATATTGCTAATTATGAAAGTGACTCAAGAGCAAACATATATGCTTGATGTGATTTTCCATTGCCATGACACCCAATATGAATAATAAATGACTGCTTACCCAATGCAGCAAATCCAACCTTTCATCCCTTATGCCTTAATTATATGCTGTCAACACTGCCATCACCAACATCTGTGCTCCTACACACACATGATGCGCTTACATTCACTCCTCTTTTTAAACCATAATGTTATCTTCCAAAAATTAAGAGACAAACTTTGGCGTTTCTACAAATATGTGATGCTACGCCTAAACCTAATAACCGAATGTGTGCCGTGATCAGGATGAAGTGGAGGTGGAGGTGTTTAACCTGACAGCAGTGAGGATACAGGCTCCTTTAGTGACTCTATCCATAGGAACAGAGGTTTGTCCTTCTCATGCTCATTATTGTTGTGTGCATCCATGTCCGTACAGGAGAGGTTTGGTTGAGTTTTTCGTTTTAGATGCCAGTTTATGTGATGGGGAGTGACAGCAGTCAGAACCCTCTATCTCTGGGTAGTGTCGAGGTTGGCCTCAGTTTCCACTGGAGTCTAAGCAAAGCGGGTGTCCTGGAGATCAAACCAAGACATGCACGGGTGAGATGCACACACTTACAGTGGTGGCCAAAATTATTAGAACACTAGTATTTTTTTAAGTCAGTTGTTTCTATCTTTTGCTGTGGTGTGTCAGTAGGAAATGGCAGTTTACATTTCCAAAAATTAAAGAAGTCCACTTCCAAAACAAAATTTTACAGATAATTTACTCACCCCCTTGTCATCAAGATGTTCATGTCTTTCTTTCTTCAATCAATAAGAAATTATGTTTCTTGAGGAAAACATTTCAGGAATTATCTCCATATAGTGGACTTCAATGGTGCCCCCAAGTTTGAACCTCCAAAATGCAGTTTAAATGCAGCTTCAAAGACCTCTAAACGATCCCAGCTGGGGAAGAAGGGTCTTATCTACCAAAATGATTGGACATTTTCAAAACAAATTGACAATTTATATACTTTTTAACCTCAAATGCTCGTCTTGTCTCATCTCTGCGACGCGCATGCGTAGTCTGTGTAATCCGGGTCAATACAGTTAGGGTATGTCGAAAAACAGTCTTGTTTTCTTTTTCAACGTCAAAATTGTCCTACATCACTGTTTTACGTTTTTTTAGGGCATTTGATCTTTTTTGCATGTTCACTTTGTAAAGACTGGGTTGGTACTTCTGCAGTGATGTAAGACAATTTTGAAGTTGGGAAAGAAAACGAGATAAGAGTTTTTTGACATACCCTAATCGTACTGACCGTAAAAAAAAAAACAATTCATGCAGACTTAGACAAGATGAGCGTTTGTGGTTAAAAAGTATATAAATTGTCAATTTGTTTCGAAAATGTCCAATCATTTTGGTAGATAAGACCCTTCTTCCCCAGTTGGGATCATTTAGAGCCATTTGAAACTGCACTGAAACTGCATTTTGGAAGTTCAAACTTGGGGGCACCATTGAAGTCCACTATAAGGTGAAAAATTCACGAATGTTTTCCTCAAGAAACATAATTTCTTATTGACTGAAGCAAACAAGACATGAACATCTTGAATGACAAGGGGGTGAGTAAATTATCTGTGAATTTTTGTTCTGGAAGTGAACTAATCCTTTAATTTTGCCATTAATTGTAATAATCCAGTGAGATTTTTGTTTGCAACAACAGCCAGTGCTCCACACAGAGATCTGATCTCATCATCATCCAGTCTGTCTGGAATGACATGAATAAACAGAACAAACTGAGACAAACAGGTCTAGAAGAACTGAAGAAATCTAGAAGAACTGTGGTAACATCTCCAAGATGCTTCAGGAAACCTACCTGCAAAGCTACAGTACTGTTAAAAGTTTTAGGCACTTGTTTAAAAATGCCTTAAAATGTCAAAAATAATTTTCTTTATCGGTTAACTTCTATTAACAAAAATAAATCAGCATTTGGTGTGACCATCCTTTGCGCTTAAAAAAGCAGCTTTTGCCCTAGATGCATTTGCGCATAGTTTTTCAGGTAGCTTTGCAGGTAGGTTTCTTAAAGCATCTTGGAGACATGTTGTCACAGTTCTTCTGGATTTAGTCTGTTTCCATTTGTTCTGTTTCTTCATGTCACTCAGATCAGATCTCTGTGTGGAGCACTGGCTGTTGTCAGACTCCTTGTGCAAACAAAAATCTCACTGGATTATTACAAGTAATGGTAAAATGAATGTTTGGAAATGTAAACTGATATTTCCTCCTGACACACTACAGCAAAAGAGAGAAATAACTGACTTAAAACCATCTTTTAGCTGCTGAAAATACTAGTGTTTTAAAAAAAAATTGACCACCACTGTAGGATGAATTGACTCAAGATATGAAAACTTGTTTTTGCATTATGCTGTCTGTTTAGGTGGGTGTTAGTGTGTCTCCCTCTCACAGTTTCTCTGTGCTGGTGAGGGCCAGAGCTCCAGGCAGGACCAGTCTGAAAGTGCGTGTGCGGCTCCAACAGATAGACACCAGCAACACGTCACTCTCTGATCATCTCACTGACGAGATACAGATACTGGTAAATACATCCTCCACAAAGAACCACCAATGACAAGATATTTAAAGGAGTCACGTTATGAGGAAACAGATTTTCCTTGATCTCCTGAGATAAAAGTGTTCACTATGCTATAAAATCAAACTGTAGAGGCTTTCTTTTGTTTACAATAAGACATAATTAAATATAAGTAATACTGTACCGTAACCAACTCAATCTTAAAATACATAATTCATCACAGATTATTTTAGTCAGATGAATTAGGGCATGTTCAAGAAGTCCAATCAGTAAAACAGAATATCTGGACATTTAAAATAGTCAAGAATATGTTAATGGAAGAATAGTATTTAATCCGTTAATGGAAGAATAGTATTTAATCATAAATAAAATGTACGCTACCATTCAAAAGTTTAAGGTTGTTAATGTTTTTGTAATATGTCTCTTATGATCACCCAGGCTACATTTATTTGATTAAAAAGAAAAACGGTGGAATAATGGAATATTGTGGAATAATATCACAATTTAAACTACATATCTATTTTTCAGTTCTTCAGAAATCAATTTAATATGCTGATTTGGTGCTCAAGCGCAACATTTCTTTTTATTATCATTGTTGAAAATGGTTGTGATGCTTAATGTTTTTATGGGTAATGGGATACATTTTTTCAGGATTCTTTGAATACAAAGTTTAAAAGAACAGAAATGAAGTAAAATATACTTTTTATAACATTTTATAACATTTACTGACACTTTCAATCATTCTAATACACCCTTGCTAAATAAAAATATTAATTTTGATCAAATAAAAACACATACACAATTGAATACTACCTTCTAACAACATTTGTCTTTATATTATTCATATTATACAAATGTGGAATACTTTGCACACATATAAATGTTAATTTCAACATACACTACCAGTCAAAAGTTTTTGAACAGTAAGATTTTTAAGTCTCTTTTGCCCACCAAGCCTGCTTTTATTTAATCCAAAATACAGCAAAAGCAGTAATATTGTGAAATATTTTTATTTAAAATAACTGCTTTCTGTTTGAATATATTTTAAAATGTAATTTATTCCTGTGATCAAAGCTAAATTTTCAGCATCATTACATTATTTTTAAACAGTTTAGTGTATTTTTTTAGGACTATTTGATGAATAGAAAGAACCAAAGATCAGCATTTATCTAAAATAAAAAGCTTTTGTAACATTATACACTACACGATTGAAAAGCTTCAAGTCAGTATAATTTTTTTTTAGCAAAGATGCTTTAAACTAATCAAAAGTGATGACAAAGACATTTATAATGTTACAAAAGATTTCTATTTCAGATAAATGCTGTTCTTCTGAACTTTTTATTTATCAAAGAAACCTGAAAAAAGTCTACTCAGATGTTTTTAACATAATAATAAATGTTTTTTGAGCAGCAAATCAGAATAATTGAATGATTTATGAAGGATCATGTGACTGGAGTAATGATGCTAAAAATTCAGCTTTGAACTCACAGGAATAAATTGCATTTTTAAATATTATTAAATAGAAAACAGTTATTTTAAATAGTAAAAATATTTCAGAATTTGACTGTTTTTGCTGTACTTTGGATCAAATAAATGCAGGCTTGGTGAGCAGAAGAGACTTCTTTAAAAACATTAAAAAGCTTACTTAGTAGTGTATATCTGTAGAATGTCGAATTCACTCTAAATGAATCTGTTCTCTCATTCTCCCTCTTTTCTCTCAGGTGTTTGAAGAGATGCAGTTAACAGCAGGAAGCTCAGGATCCATCCTCATGTCTCCCCTCTCTCTCAGTACCCCCTGCAGAGCAATAAGTGAGTTTGCATGCCTGTTCCATGTCAAAAAAATTGATTTTTTGCACAGCTAGAAAAAATAAGTCAGTATCCACTCTATTAAGTCTGTTCCGCACCACTGCAGTTCTCATGATGATTTTGACTAATAATGTGCCTGATCAAAATTACATTTACATATTTTTTTCCTCAATTTGACTGAAGTATTGGATGAAGCTGGTTTCATGTAATCTCAGATGGAACATCCACAGACATTTTGCTGTTCATTGAGTTTTTAAAATGTGTGTATTTCAGAGACTCAGTCCATTACACCCTTAGCCGGTGTGTCTCAGGCAAAGGGCTTGTTACTCTTGATGATCAAGGGGTGTTGAGGACAGGGCCTGATACAGGCCTTGCTATTTTGGAGGTTTATGCCATGGATGTTTGTGGTATCAACCAAACACTGCTGATCAGTGTGGAGGTGAGTGTTTACTATTATAAATACTGTAGATTACGCTAATTTTAGATCCTAATATCAACATCCTTCTTGACTTAGGTGTCAACGGTTTGGTTTGTACGTACTTTGAGTGTGTCATCCGTGAACAGTGACAGTGAGAAAGCACTTCCTGCCTTCCCTCTGGGCTGGAGTGTCCGTTTCAGGACTCTATACTATGATAACATGGGACAACAGTTTCACTCTCATAATGTACAAACAATGATCACAGCTAACAGGTAATTACACAGATACACATTTACATTTATGTTACTCACAGTAGTGATCTAACCTTACTTTTTCTGTCTCTCAGAGATGACCTCGTACAACTGATAGTTGACAAAGACAGTCAGTCATTTCTAGTGCAAACGGCATCACCCGGTCTAACTGTTTTGAGGGTGCAAGGAGACACTACAAACCCATTTCTCAGCGATTACACCCCTCTGTTTGTGATGCCTGCCATCTCAGAGCCCCCAGGATTCCTGCGCTCTGGGGATGTCATCTGCTTCAGCTCTCCCATCACAGACCAGCAGGGTAAATCACTAGGTTACCAGCAAGCAAAGCGCCATTTTTAACTTTCAGAAACAAACCCCTCTAATCTGAAACCCCAAGTATACCCCATTATTGATACTAAATATATGCATACAGCCGAGTGCATAGCCTTACATAGTATACTTTATTTACAGAGCAGGTCATATGTTTTTTTTAAAGTGTCCTAATATGTGACCCTGGACCACAAAACCAGTCTTAAGTCGCTGGGGTATATTTGTAGCAATAGCCAAAAATACATTGTATGGGTCAAAATTATTGATTTTTCTTTTATGCCAAAAATCATTAGGATATGAAGTAAAGATCATGTTCCATGAAGATATTTTGTAAAATTCCTACTGTAAATATATCAAAACTTAATTTTTGATTAGTAATATGCAATGTTAAGAACTTTATTTGAACAACTTTAAAGGTGATTTTCTCAATATTTTGATTTTTTTGCACCCTCAGATTCCAGACTTCAAATAGTTGTACATCGGCCAAATATTGTCCTATCTTAACAAACCATACATTAATGGAAAGCTTATTTGTATAAATCTCAATTTGGAAAAATTGACTCTTATGACTGGTTTTGCGGTCCAGGGTTGCATATTGTGTTGAGTCCTCTACAACAGGTTTAAATGCACCTAAGGTCAGAAAACATCGTAATTTTCTCAGAATTTATACATAATCAAAAAAATCTGTTTTGAGCGAAATGTCTGTAAACCCCTGCCTTTAATAAGCCTACTCTGCTCTGATTGGTCAGATGGCCAAGTCTGTTGTGATTGGTACAGAGAGGAGTACTTGAGCAAGTTAGCGAATGCTACCATCTGTGTTGCCAAGTCCGCAATTGTTTTTCATGTTGTGGGTTAAAGCGACCTCAATAACGTCATATTTAGCCCCTGGAATGCAAAATTACAAAAAGCATGTATTTGTATTGCTATGGTATCATAGAATGAAGAGAATTTTAACCACTGATTCTTTACATCATCATCTTTCAGCAATGAAAACAAAACAAACTTGCTTTCACAGCGCAGAACTCAGCAACTTCTCGACATGATGTCAACACACTAACTAGCGGAAGTGTTTGTGGGCAGGTCAGACTGTCTGTATTTCGCAGGCAGGTGGGTTTATGCAAATATATTACTGAGTGACGTAGATCGGTAACATGCAGAAGATTTGAAAATATAACGACTCGTTAAGGTGATTCTGAGTCTACTCTTTTTTTAGAGACAGTTTCTTTATGTATAATGCACTTTTTTGATTAACAACTTTGCAGACTGTTTACATTGAAGGATAGCTACTGTACAAACTGCAAAAGACCTGCTCTTTAATGCCTTGCCTGTAAACATCATTCTTGTCTGTTGTCTGTGCAATTTTTCTTCAGAAATTATGATTGATGAAATACCTTTGCACTTGTTTAAACTTGAGTTGCGAGTCACTTTTCCAACTGTGAAACAACAGCTTGGCCCAGTGTTGGCACCTTGTGGACAAAAATTTCAAGATTTATGTGCGAGCTGAGTGCACAAAGTACTTGCAGATAGAAAAATCCGCCTAGCACATGTAGCATTTGAATGCTGTGATGGTGTAATTTACTTAATATGCACTGTAGTGTACATGTGAAAACCTAAGTATGCTAACTGCCATAGGTTACTTTTGCATTTGTTTTTTTCTCTTTAAGGTCAGCGAGGCAGATGGGATGTGTCATCAAACAAAATCCTTCAAATTAACTCTGAGACTGGAGTAGCATTTGCCAAGAATTTTGGGACGGTGGTGGTTTACTACAAGCTAGAAGGGGGACAGCAAACCTTCAGAGAGGTAATTAGTGCCTCTGCGAAATTACATAAGTATCCTCATCATAGTTTGTGACAAAATAGCTCTGTTCTAAAACCTAGTGAGCTGCCTATGAAGGGTACATTTTAAAGGGTTAGTTCACCCAGAAATGAAAATTCTGTCAATTTTTACTCACACTCATGTTGTTCCAAACCTGTAAAACCTTCATTCATCTTCAGAACACAAATTAAGATATTTTTGATGAAATCTGAGATCTTTCTGACCCTGCGTAGACAGCAATGTAACTACCACTTTCAAGGTCCAGAAAGGTAGTAAGGTCATCTTTAAAATTGTCCACAACATAAAACCCTGATGCGCTGTGGTTCTGTTCAGGTTCTGTTTATATACATTACCTTATAGGGGGTAGGACAATGGGAGGCTGTCGAGTCAAAAAAGTTTAAAAATCACTGATATCAATTCAGATCAGGTCCATCTCTGTAAGGATGTGGTGAGGCAGCTCACTAGGTTTTAAAAGAGACCCATTGTGAATATTACAAATTAAAAGACCCCTCTGGTGTCGTGTAGGTAACAGTGGAGCCTGCGTCTATTCCTGTACTCATTCTCCCTGCTGATAGGCTTCTCACTAACTGGCCTGAAGCTTCAGAATACACCGTCAGAGTGGATCTGAACACCTCTGCTGTCAGCACAGGTAAGTCTTTTCATACCTCCACTTGAGATTCAGGGAGGCCCCTGTTCACAACCATGAAAAACACATAATGTGCCATTAATCCAACTATATAAGGGGGATTTAAGAATAATGATTAATAATTAGACTGTTGGGAAGTTTAAGAGTCACTTCAACACTTAATCACTTGAACACTTAAATCTTAGACTAGAAATAATTCTCAGTGGTGATTATCTCTAACTGTTTAATGTGTGCAATTAAAACGTGGTGGGTGGGAAGAGATATTATCTCAACTTTATTTGACCTGAATAGATTTTAGATCTGGGCTGGATTTTCACTTTCAGAGACATGGATACATTTCTGCACAGATGGAATATGAGGTTGTGATTGACTGACTTAGATTCAGATACAAGTAGCTTTATTGGCATGGTATAAAAAAAGGATTTACATTGCCAGAGCTTTAATAACAAAATGTTAATTATTTTTCCAAAATAAGAAGGATCATACAAAATGCAAAATACAAAAAATACAAAATATTTTTTATTTAGTACTGACCTGAATAAGATATTTCTCATAAAAGACATTTACATATAGTCCACAAGAGAAAAAATTAGTTGAATTTATAAAGATGGCCCGTTCAAAAGTTTACATACGCTTGATTATTAATACTGTGTTGTTACCTGAATGATCCACAGCTGTGTGTTTTTGTATTTATTTATTTATTTTTTGTTATAGTTGTCCATGAGTCCCCTGTTTGTCCTGAACAGTTAAACTGCCTGCTGGTCTTCAGAAAAAGTACTTCAGGTCCTACAAATTATTTGGTTTTTCAGCATTTTTGTGTATTTGAACCCTTTCCATCAATGACTGTATGATTTTGAGGTCCATCTTTTCACACTGAGGACAACTGAGGGACTTATGCAACTATTACAGACGGTTCAAACACTCACTGATATTCCAGAAGGAAACACAATGCATTAAGAACCGGGGGTTAAAAACTTTTTGAATTTAAAGATCAGGGTAAATTTAACTGTTGTCTTCTGGAAAACAAGTATCTTCTGTAGCTTCTAAAGAGTAGTACTAAATGAAAAAAATTATATTAGGCAAAATGAGAAAAATGTACACATTTTCATTCTGTTCAAAAGTTGACACCCCTGGCTCTTAATGTAATAGGTGTACACGTGTAGTTGTTACTGCTGTAAAGCCAAACCTTATGCAGAATTTCGTACCTGCTCACCAAACTTACTCCCAGAACAGATGTTCTGAATAATTTTTAAACTAAAATTTCAAGGTAAAGAAAAAATGACACACAGTTACTTTAAATGTTATTCAGTGTTGATGTTGTTTGTGACTCTCTCTCTCTCTCTTTCTATCTCCTTCTCCATGGTAGCTCAATGCAATCTAGACCAGTGGGAAGCCATAGAGAATGAACTACATCCTGAGGCAGAGCTACTGTGTTCTCTAAACTTTGGTGCCCCCTATCCAGAGATGAGAGTACTGCAGGCTATCTTTCATGCATCACCATTCTACGATGCAAACACTGGTGGGACAAGTTTTAAATATTGTTAAATATGTTTCTGAGCACCAAATCAGCTTGTAAGAATGATTTCTAAAAACTGGAATAATGGTGGCTGAAAATAAATTACATTTTAAAATGTATGAAAACGTTTTAGACTGTAATAATATTTATCAATATTTCATCAAAATGCATTTTGATCAGATAAATGTAGTCTTTTGTATATATAAAGTTTTATTTTATTTTAATATATTCATTTTTAACCATGAACCTTTTATGATTCACTTCTAACCTGTCTGTTGTGTCTTGTTTCAGCTCAGTACAGTTGCAGGATCTCTGTGCAGCCCCAGTCAGACTCTATCCTCCATCTCCTGTCCACTCTGCCTCTCTCCATCCATCTGTCTGCCTGTCTGCGGACTCAATCAACCCCAGCTGCCCTGTCGCTTCCTCAGTCACCCCCTTCTTTTCAGTCTTCCCTTCAGCTCCCGTATGTGCCAGCGTTCCATTGTCCTGTCACCAAGATCAAACTTTCCTCTCAGCAGCCTGTGGCTGAAATCACAGTGTTTGGCACCACGAACATGCTCAGCACACTGAGGGTGAGAATAAGAGGGATCATGGGAGAGATTGTTAATACTGCTTAACTGATTTAATTGCATTTAACATGCATTTGAAATCACTTTTTTAACTTCTTTCACTTTTATTTCTTCACTTTTGTGTAATTAGGTTCAATCAGACACCCCAGACATTGTGTTATCTGATCCAGTACGGTCAGATGAAGATCCCACACTCATCCTTATTTCAGTCTATTCAACCTCACATTTCCTGGATCAGGTACCGTCCGCTGCAAGCATTACCCTGTACACAGACCTCTCTCCACAAAAACACGTTGTGATGGTAACTAGAGTGATGGACAACCCGGAGTCAGGTTAGAGAGCAAGAGACACGCTTTTTACCTTATTCTATATGTACTGTAAAGTTCAACAGTTTGGGGTCAGTGTGATGCATTTTTTAACGAAATTAGTGTTTTTATTCGGCATTAAATTGACAAAAGAGAGACAGCAAAGGTTATATTTCAAACAAATGTTGTTCTTTTGAATTCTTTATTCACCAAAGAATGCTAAAAAATGTGTTAGTTTTCATAAAAAATTGTAAGCTCAACTGTTTTCAACATTGATAATAATCAGAAATGTTTCTTGAGTACAAAGTCAGCATATTAGAATGATTGTTGAAGGATTATACGGATCCCTCTACATGACATGCAGACAAAAATATATTTATCGTGGCCAAAAATGAAGATTTTTGTTCTTTCATTTTTTAATTTAGTCCCTCGTTTTAGTTCATGGCCATGATCTTTTATTTGTTTACGCATTTTACTGAAATTGTTAAGAATGTAATTAAAACGAGGGAATGAAGAATTACAAAGTGGGGAGAAGTTACTGAATTAAGGGAACAAATTAGCATAGTGTGGCCACAATTTACTAAAATGAGGAAAAGGATTAATAATTTGTTGGACAAATGCCATCATTTGTGTCCATGATATACTGTATAACTTTTTTCAAGCATATAATGTGAGGGACTTGTAGGAATCAATTACAGTCGATCACAATATTAGCATTTTTGATCAAATAAATGCAGCCTTAGTGTTAAAAAAAAGTGTCAACCCCAAAGTTTTGAGCGTTAGTGTAACATTTACGTCTTTGTTTCCGTAACTGTGAAAATGCTCTTTATTTGTATGTTTAGGTCATCTCGGAGTTTATTCAAATTCTGGCCACTTCTTCATTTCAATATTTGCTCTGTTTGCTGTACTGGCCTCCACTGCTGCACTTTTCATAGGTAGAGTCACACTCAAGAGTTTTAACTTCTCATTCTGTGTTGCACTGAGTATGCCTGATGCCCAGTGTTTTAGTTTAGAGCCATCATGTGATTCAGCATCAAGATTTGAAGCTTTGGCCCTGCAGTTCTTTTCATATTCTCTTAAATGTTTGATTTCCGCAGTGTACAACAGCATGCTGTCACTGACACGGACTGTACCTGCAGTCCTCACACCTTCTGCTAATACAGGTGTGTTTGACCTCACAGTGATGTGTGACAACCCCATTTTATTTGATACAACTACTTTACCTTAAAGGAATAGTTCACTTCCAGAACAAAAATTTACAGATAATGTACTCACCCCCTTGTCATCCAAAATCTTCATGTCTTTCTTTCTTCAGTCGTAAAGGAAAACATTTCAAAATTTCTCTCCATAGGTTAAAAAGTATATAAATTGTAATTTATTTTTTTTTTTATTATTTTTTTTATTATTAATTTTTTTTTAGAAAATGAGCAGTCATTTTGCTATATAAGACCTTTCTTCCTTGCCTGGGATCATTTAGAGCCCTTTGCTACATTAAAACTGCATTTTGGAAGTTCAAACTTGGGGGCACCATAGAAGTCCATTATAGTAGAGAAATCCTGAAATGTTTTCCTCACAAAAACATAATTTCTTTACAACTGAAGAAAGAAAGACATGAATATCTTGGACAACAGGGGGTGAGCACATTATCTGTAAATTTTTGTTATGGAAGTAAACTTGTCCTTTAAAAGGGTCATCGGATGCAAAGTTCACTTTTACATGTTTGAACATTACTTTGTGTTGGCCGCGTATGTACACATCTACCCTATAATGATAAAAACCCTTTTTCAAATCGAGCCATTCTCAGATGCCTGTCGGTGTGGCGTAACACCAACAGAGAGCGCTCCCACCAGTTGATTGACATGAGCGTCTTACCTCAGACCCGCCTTAAATCAGCTGTAACAGTCCGACCTCCACTGTTTCGATGCCAGAGCAGGGATGTAAGTTAGACAAGAATATCTCCGATTGAGCGATTGAGATGTTGTGTTGTTGGATGTAATAATGAACATAGTGGTCGTCATTTACTTCTGACATCTGACCCGCTGAAGATGCAGTAGATTACGTTTGTTTGTGAAGGGAATGCGTCTGTGTTCGCACAAATCATACGTGATCCAGCTTCACTTACAGAAGTGAGTATAAGGGTTTTTTTTTATCTTTGCCATCGCCTTTCCTAATAATGTGCTAGTTAGCAAGTTTAGCGGCTAAAGTAAACAGGCTCATCACTTCACAGAGAGAAGAGAGGGGCGGGGTGAACAGAGCTCATTAACATTTAAAGCAACCTCGACCAGAACAGGATGATTTTTGTAGAGCTGATTTTGGCAAGGTAAAAAAGGTGTTATTTACACTACCATTGAGAAATTTTAACCAAAGCATGATATAGATTTTTCATTAAGACCCTAAAGAATAATATCAACTTGTGAAAAATGGGCATCCGATGACCCCTTTAAAGGTGCACTCAGTAAAGTTAGCTTGAATTGGCAATTCACCTTATTTATTTTCTAAATAATTGTTGAATAATTGTGAATGAATCATCCATGCATATCATACCCCAGTGTTCTGGTAAATCAACAGACTTGTCTCTGGTGACGCATACAGGACTTCTACAGTCATTTAAGCCTAATCTATTTAAAACCCACTCCTTTTATCTGCAAGATCACATTTAGATCTACCATCCAATCAACAGCCGATGGATTGAAGTCCCTGCCCCATGTTGTTTTCTTTTGGATAATCGTTTTCACTCAAATGAACGTCACAATACAGACAAAAACATCTGTCGCTATTTCCTTTGCATTGTGACTTTGCTTGTCAACATGGATGCTGTCTTGCACCTCATTTTAAATTTCCTATTCAATTCAAACCTATTTCATGAGGAAAAAGTTACTGAGTGCACCTAAATTTGCATGTTATGGTTCAAATGTGCTATCAGACCACAATGCATTTTGTTCCTTTTGTATTTTAATGTTCTTTCAGACGAAGACAAACAACATTTCTATCTGTGGCTCACACCATCAATGCCAAAACCACAAGTCCTGCAGAGAAAACAGTGGCTCTGGAGTACTAAATAACTGCATTGTTTCCCTCCTCATATTATTCCTCCTGAGCCACAGTGAGAATCTTTCAAGTAAATGGTTCTTTGATTTATAACGGTCTACATAATTCAGCAGTAAACACTTGCAAACTACTTTATGGCTGCTGAAAATTCAGTTTTGATTTGTGAGACTTGCAGATATTCAAAAACTGTACTGACCCAACCCTTTTGAAAAATAGTCTATATATAATGCGTGTCACATTAACAGTTTGACTGCTGCTCATCTAAACAATGCATACAATATTTAAGGAAGAATATTTCTATTACCTGGTGATAATATTAAGTTGTACAACAGACAAGCATGACACTAGAACACAATATTTATGTGACGGTGACAATGCAGATAGTTAGGTAAATCATCAACCACAACACACGCAAATGAAAAATGAGCCTTTATTTAAAGTAAGAGAGGGAGAGAGAGACAGGTTTGGTGAAGATACACCTCACACGCTCTTTGTTCAGACAGCACTTCAACATTTCAAGTTTTCTAGCACTCTTCTCGGTTTAGCTTTGATTTCCATCGCCCCGTTACAGATCAGAAACTCAGAGTTACTGAAATCCCTGTGGAGTGGCCAATCCTGTCTCTCCTCCCGTCGTCTCCCTCGTCCTTGCATAATGGTTAATGAGAGACTAGTGCTGCTTTCTCCTGAACGAGCATCCTGTTAATAGAAAGAAAGAACAAGGCCTTTAGAATTCATTTTCGTCACACAGTAGTGGAAAATGTTATTCCACGAAAAAAACAACAGGAGATTAAAGAAAGAAAAAAAAAAGCAATGAAAAGTCTAAAAAGTTTTAAAGAATGTCATAAGCGTATCGCTTCACGTAGGTTGCCCTGCCAGGTGCTTGATTAATGTGTATGAGGTGTTTTCACCAGAGCATTACTGTACTATTTTACGGTTACTTCCTTATTTATAAATGTAAGAAAGTCATGATTAGTTTTTCTTTGAGAATTGGCTTGTCCTGACAGGGTTCTTAAAGGTGAACTCCACTTCCAGAACAACTATTTTCAGGTTCTGTACTCACCCCGTTGTCATCCACGATGTTCATGTCTTTCTTTCTACAGTCGTAAACAAATTATGTTTGAGGAAAACATTTCAGGATTTTTCTCCATATAATGGACTGATATGGTGCCCCGAGTTTGAACCTCCAAAATGCGGCTTCAAACGATCCCAAATGCGGTTGTAAATGATCCTAGATGAGGAAGAAGGGTCTTATCTAGCAAAACAATCATGTATTTTCATAAAAATAATACAATTTATATACTTTTTAATGTCAAACGCTCATCTTGTCTTCATCTTCCCAACCTTTCTTTTTTTTCCGGCTCATGACAGTTAGGGTATGTCGAAAAACTCCCATCTCATGTTCTCCCTCAACTTCAAAATCGTCCTACACTGCCCTCCAAAAGTTTGGAAACACCCCTGGCAAAGTGTGGTTTTGGATGATATCAGCATAAATCCTTATCATTTTTGGTGCAAATACAATCGATTACATAATAATGGCAATATATACACATGTCAAAGTCAGACATGCCCCTTTGCCAGCTGTAATGTCTGGTTACTGGTTTAAACTTGGCCCAGTTTTTTAAAAGATTTTTGGGTCAGCACACCTTAATAGCTTCAACAATTGATTGCCAATAAAGTTTACAATACAATGAATTTAGGCCCAGATTATGCAGAGCTGTAATAGCTGCTAATGGTGGATATTTTGATGAACTGAAAATTAAATTTTTTTCTCTGTTTAAACTCTTTATCTAATAAAATATGTTTTCATATTTTGTGTTGTCCCTTATCAGTGCAGAATGATCACAAATTAAAAAGGATTCATGCCAATATTGTCCAAAACCCCACTTTTCTAGGGCATTTCCAAACTTTTGGAGGGCAGTGTATATCACTTTTTTTCCTTTTTTGTTAAGGGCGTTTAATCTTCTTTGCATGTTCACTTTGCAAAGACTGGGTTGGTACTTCTGCATCAATGTAGGATGATTTTGAAATAATTTTTGAAGTTGAGGGAGAAAATACGATTGGAGTTTTTCTTGAGGCAGAACACAGAGTTCAGGCAGAGCAAAACAAGACGAGCATTTTGAGATTAAAAAGTATTTAAACTATTTTTTTAATGGAAAAAAAACGATCGTTTCGCTAGATAAGACCCTTCTTCCTCGGCTGGGATCGTTTACAAACACATCTGGGATTGTTTGAAGCCGCATTTAAATGCATTTTGGAAATTCAAACTTGGGGCACCATATCAGTCCATTATATTTTTTCTCAAACTATTTCTTTACGACTGAAGGAGGAAAGACATGAACATCTTGGATGACAAGGGGGTGAGTACATTATCTGTAAACTTCCTTTAAACATCAAAGACGTCACTGAGCAACAAACAGAGAGAGCACAACTGAAAAATGCATTCTTATAATTAATTCTAATATTATTTAAAAAAAACACATATATATGGGTGAGGAACTAAATAATTAGAAGGTGTTGATTGGTACAAAAGCAATCTGCTACCACCTCTCCTGCTTTCTGCTGAACTTTCTGCCAGCAGGGCAGTGAGTATCAGAGCTTCACCAATCATCAGCCTTCAGCTTAAGAAGAGAACAATGATCAAGTGGGAAACACTAGGGTGGTCTGTGTGGGCGTGTTGCCATGGTGGCGGTACATTTACAAGCGCATGTATGTGTATCTTTGATCTGTGAGTGCACTTCCAGCCATATTTCTCCCACACGAAAACATGAATTCATTAGTCATCTTCTGAAGGCTGTATTTTAATGTGTTAGTGTGACATGTTCTGAGTGCTGCTGGAAAGAAGAACATCCCACTGTGGGATTCTGCTTATGGGATCAGATTTATCAGGAAACTTAAGAAACTAGGTTCTTTCATGCTTTGGGCAATCTCTAAAGTCATGTGCACTGGTGTCCGTGTAAATAAGCGATACCTTCTGTGAGGCGTGCCTTTCCTCCGGTGGGCTGGCACAGCACTGTAGAGCATCCTACACATAAGACCACCGTCTGTGCGTGACTGAACACCGTAGTGATCTTATAACAGCCTGTAGGGAGAGAATAAGAAGTTTCAAATACTCAAACACACTCTAATGCAGGGGTGTCCAATCCTGCTCCTGGAGGGCCACTGTCCTGTAGAGTTTAAACACACCTGAACCAGCTAATCAAGGTCTTACTAGGCATACTAGAAACTTCCAGGCAGGTGTGTTGAGACAACTTCAAACTAAGCTCTACAGGACACCAGCCCTCCAGGACCGAGATTGGACACCCTTGCTATAACGCATTATGAACTTATGATCACATATGCAGTCAATTTTCCATTTTATGTGGACACAAAGCATAGGCACCAGAGTGCAACAATGCCTGTCCATTTTTTCAGCAGATTTGGTTCTACAAATATTTTTCAGTGCTTCATGGGAAGGAAGGAGTAGGTGTTAAAGGGATAATTCACTCATTTACTCACCCTCCAGGCATCCTAGGGGTATGAGACTTACAATCAGAGTTATATTAAAAATTATCCAGGCATTTCTAAGCTTTATCACGGCAATAGGCAGGTGTTTCTCTTCAACAGGTTAAAACAAGTCCAATAAAAAGCATCCATTCATAGTAAAAAGTGATCACATGGCTCCAGGGGCTGAATAAAGACCTCCTGTAGTGAATCAATGCATTTTTGTAAGAAAAATATCCGTAGTTAAAACGTAATAATCACTTTTCTCTAGCTTCCGCTAACTGTTGTACACGGAAGCTATTCCGGGCGGATGATGTAGGACGTCAGCGTTGCGCATGTGCCGGTAAGTCTCGCAGAAACCAACATTTGTTTCCAGGAGCAAAGGAAGCAAAAAAAAGTTTCTTTACTTTAGCAAAGGAAAACCAGTCTCCTTTTGGCTTATATCAAAATCCTCCGACATATTTCTTTACAAATCCTTGTTTTGTATTTCTAATTCAAGACCGGTGTTTTACCTTTCTTCACTTGTTCTTCACTGTTTACCGTTCGTCACTTCTGAACGCCAAAGTCCTATGTCATCTGCATGGGAGATTCCATGTATGACCAGCTGCCACAAACTAGATTAAAGTGATTCTTATGTTTTAAAGATGGACCTTTATTCACCTCCCAGAGCCGTGTGAGGCACTTTTTATTATTTTGCTTTTATTCCTTTGCTAAAATAAGGAAACTTTGCTTCTGTAAACAAATGTTAGTTTTTGCGAGATTCACAGGCGCATGCGCAACGCCGACGTCCTACGTCATCCACCCGGAACGGCTTGGAATTTGTTTTAACCTATTGAAGAGAAACACCCACCTATAGCGATGATAAGGCTTGAAAGAGTCAGGACAATTTTTAATATAACTCCAATCACATTCGTCTGAAAGAAGGAAGTCATATACACATAGGATGCCTGGAGGGTGAGCAAATCATGGGTTAGTTTTCATTTTTGGATGAACTAACCCTTTAAATAGTTCTTTTGGTGCAATTTGTCCGTTTTGATTCTCTGATTGGTGGAGATTTCTTTGCAGAATCATAGGTAATGTGGTTTTTCATGATAAATTCTTTTTGCCTTTATTTTGATAGGATAGTAGAGTAATAACAGGAAGTGAAGTGGGAGAGAGAGGTAGACAGGATTGGGAAAGGTACTGGAGTCAGGACTCAAACTCAGGACGCTCGGGGTGCAACGGTGCTGTATGTCAGAGTGCTAACAAGGTTAATGGTGCAGACTTAACTAGAAAGTCTGTCTGTAAATACAATTTTTCATAAAACAAGTTGGTGCAGGTTAATGGCTCACTAAGTATATGCCATCTATTAACAACCCCAAAGTAGGTTTTTCTCTAAATAATAAGTTATTGTTCAAAATCCATTTCCCTATGGAAAACATTAATACTATTTATACTTTTTAAACTTGACTGTTTATTATTCATACATATGTCGTTCCAAACCTGTAAGACCTTTGTTTATTTTCAGAACACAAATTAAGATATTTTTGACGAAAGGTTTTAATGGCCCAGAAAGGTTATAAGGACATTTATGAAACAGTCCATGTGACATCAGTGATTCAGCCTTAATTTTATGAAGCTACAAGAATACTTTTTGTGTGCAAAGACATCAAAAATAATGATTTATTCAAACATTTCTGTTTCAGTCGTCAATGTGTGTTCACCTTTCTAAGCCTTGAATGTGTCAACTGAATGTGTCAATGTGTCTACGCAGAGTCAGAAAGCTCTTGGATTTCATCAAAAATATCTTAATTTGTGTTCTGAAGATGAACGAAGGTCTTACAGACTTGGAACGATATGAGGGTGAGTAATTAATGACAGAATTTTCATTTTTGGGTGAACTAACCTATCAAAGTTACATCACAGTAATCATAATTACATAACCCAGAGGTCTTTTTGGTGGATACTGAAAAGGAGCAGATACAAAAACTGATTTTTAGCCAGGACTATAAAATTTGTAAGAGCACCATCATAATGCATTTACGCTACATTGCAAAATCCATTAGAAGCCTCACTGATAACGTACAGAGTGCAACAGTAGGGCTCTCTGTTCTCTTTAGGGAAACTGTGAGCTCTGAGGTTGTTAACTTATGGTTTATGCTTTGTTAAAGCCGTCAACCCACATTACTTCAACTTATCTTACAAATAATCACGCTTAATAGTGGAAACTTAAGTGAAGTGTGGTTTACGTATACGTTTTATTTGAATTATGCCGTTCACAAGGTTTAACAGGATTGTAGTTCAATCCCTTGTTAAAGCCATTACACAAACTTGTATCTGTTTTCTGATTTTTAAATACGTTTTTCCTTCACAGTTTGAATTGCTGTGATTCACCTCATAGCTGGTTGGTTCGCTTTACGGCCTACAAAGCTTAAACTAAGACATTTTTAAAAAATTCTTGTGGGAAAAGAAATACTTTCAGATCAAAGAGTGCTGAAAATGTAAATATTTAAGTGACAGCTATGGAGAGAACCAATGTCTCTTAGTGGCTCTGCTTGTTTACTAGTCTGCAGATGTTACCTGGGCATTTGACATCCATAAAATATGAGTTGGGACTCTGTACGAGACGCTTCTTCTTGTGTCTCCTCTTCTCCTCCTCTGGCGTTGGGTGCAACAAGTCCTTCGCGAGCTGAAAGGGATGAGAGATGTGTCAGTCTCAGCTATGGTTCATCTAAGACGCAGCCATGTTATGGCATTTCAACACGATAACAATACGTCACGTGCACCCGTATAAACGCTGTAACAACTCAACAACCGAAAATGTCACATAAATGACATCTGCATAATGCAGAGGCTTGATGATGTAGCGAATCAGCTGATTGTCAAAGGATGCACAACACTGCGACTACAAAGGGTTACTAGATTCTTGGCGTACTTTCCGTGTAACCAATTATAACGACAAATACTCCACTTTCAAACGTAACTATGCTCTTTAAGCTGCTATTTAATTACTAAATCACAATGACACAGCATCACGTTTGTGTTTTATTTGTATGGGAAACGCGATGCTCTCTATGCGTTTCTAGCGCATATGCACGCGGCCATCTTGTCGTTCCTATACACACACCACGCGCTTCGCTCTTTTCTACTAAGTTTAAACCTCAAAATATCTGAAATTAATATGTAATGGCCGGCATGTTCATAACGACAAAATCCTCCCCTCGTCAATCGATGCGGTTGAATCCACACACAAGGCGTGATTACGTATTAAACGGACTTGGTTGTAATAGCACGCACTTACAGGCATGTTGGCGACAGTGGAGCAGCAGCCGAAAAGGGGGGGTCAGCGGAAATACATGGCGCATATGAACGGGGCTCAAGAGCAGGGGCAGGAAATACTTCACTCACGTTTAATAAAAGCTTTTCGTCTTAATTCATTAACAAGTATTGAGTTTAGACAGGCTGTGAGTTGTGTAGGAAAGTTATTATGGAAAGGTGGTTTATAAAAAGATGTTTTATAAACTCTCAGACTTGATACTTAATGATACGTAATAACAGAAAACCTAACAGGCAGCATACATGCATAAAGACAGCATTCAGAAGTCATAGTTTGGTGTATTATGATGTATAATATATTGTTAAATAATGAAATAACCATTTTAATATATTATAATATTTTTCAAATGTATTTGAGAGCAATTTCCCTTTCATAGTCATAATAATGTTTAGTGTTTATTAGTGTAACTATTAAAAGTCTTTAACTTAAAGTCTTTAACTTTAACTATTTAAAGTCTGTAATATTATAGAAAGGTGCCCCTTTTTTTCTCTCTCTTCTGCTTACCAAACCTGCATTTATTTGATTCAAAGTGCAGCAAAAGCAGTAATATTGTGAAATATTTTATTTTTTTAAAATAACTGGTTTCTATTTGAATATATTTTTAACATGTAATTTATTCCTGTGATTAAAGCAAATTTTTCAGCATCATTACTCCAGTCTTCCATGTCACATGATCCTTCATTTATTATTATTATTATTATTATTAATATTTAAAACAGTTTAGTCCATTTTTTCAGGATTCTTTGATGAATAGAAATATCCAAAGATCAGCAGTTATCTGAAATAAAAAGCTTTTGCAATATCATACTCTATACCATCCAAAAGCTTGAAGTCAGTTTTTTTTTTTTTTTGAGAAAGAAATTACAGAAATTAATATTTTTATTTTGCAAGGATGCTTTAAACTGATCAAAAGTGATGATAAAGTAATCTAACAAAAGATGTAACAAAAGATTTCTATGTCAGATAAATGCTGTTCTTCTGAATTTTATATTTGTCAGAGAAACCTGAAAAAATATACTTAGCTGTTTTCAACATAATAATAATAATAATAATAATAATAATAAATGTTTTTAGAGCAGCAAATCAAAATATTAGATTTTTTTCTGAAGGATCATGTGACTGGAGTAATGATGTTAAAAATTCAGCTTTGAAATCGTAGGAATAAATTACATTTTAAAATATATTCAGATAGAAAACAGTTATTTAAAAAAAAAAATATTTGTAACAAATTTTTGCTGTGATCAAATAAATGCAGGCTTGGTGAGCAGAAGAGACTTCAAAATCTTGTTCAAAAACTTTTGACTGGTAGCGCATTTACAAAATCAAATAAATATAATTGTAAAGTTCACTTTATAATAGAACTTTAAAAGTTCTTACAGTTTTTTTTTTATTCAAAGAGTCTGATACTGTTTATATATTTATATATATATATATATATATATATATATATATATATATATGTACACTACCGTTCAAAAGTTTGGGGTCAGTACATTTTTATTGTTTCTTTTTTTTTTTTTTTTTTTTTAAGAAATTAATACTTTTATTCACCAAGGATGTATTAAGTTAATAATTAAAAGTTTATTAAAAGTTAATAATAAATAATTTACATTGTTATAAAATATTTATATTTTGAATAAACACTGTACTTTTTAAACTTGTTATTCATGAAAGAATCCTGAAAAAAAAAAAAAAAAAAAAAAAATCACAGGTTCTAAAAAATATTTGGCAGCACAACTGTTGATATTATCCGACATTGATCATTCTAATAATAAATCCGCATATTAGAATGATTTCTGAAGGATCATGTGACACTTAAGACTGGAGTAACAGCTGATAAAAATTCAGCTTTTCATCACAGGAATAAATTCTATTTTAAAGTATGTTAAAAAACATTATTTTATATTGTAAAAACATTTTGCAATATTACTGTTTTTTTTTGTATATTTTAATCAAATAAATGCAGCCTTGATGAGCATAAGAGACTTCTTTAAAGACTATTACAAGTCTTACTGACCCCAAACTTTTGAACAGTAGTGTATATATATATATTTCAGTCAACAAAACCATAAAATTGTTTTTTTATTGATAAATTTACAATCCAAAGCTCTTACAGTATCTACTTTCTCAAATGGCCACATTTTGGCAATAAACACATAATACCCAACACTATTTATGTCTATTTCGTATATAGTGTTTTCTTTAAATATTTTTGTATATTGTTATTTCCTGTTGTTATTTTATTTGTATTATTTTTTATTATCAGTGTCTTTTGTCATTCTGTGGAAGCTTCTGTCACCAAAACAAATTCATTGTATGGGTAAATAAACATACCTGCCAAATAAAGCTCTTTCTGATTCTAAAACGGATTAGTTATTTTTTAAAAGCCACTTTTTTCTTTTTTTAAAAGCGTTATAAAACAGACGAAAAAGTGTCCCCCAAAACTATATGGGTTCAACGAGGTCTTCATTTCACTATCTTGTGTGTCATTGGCGCCCCCTGTTGACAGGCGGTAATATCGGTTCCACTTTTTTTTTTTTTTTTTTTTTTTTTTTTTTTTAATTAAACCTCTCCCTCCCTCGACGTCAGCTTTTGGGAACTTGGGCAAGGGAAAGTTTAGGGAGAAAAAAAAAAGTCTGCCGTTGTCTATGTATGGATGAATGCTGAAAGCCTGTCGTACAGGAGAGAAAACTAGCGCAGTGTTGTCCGAAATGGCGAATGCGTGGCATCCGCGCTGAAAAACTTACCGCTAACGCGTCTAAAGGGCTGTGAGCAAACTTTTCCACTTTTGTTTTCATGGAATTTTTTTAACCTCTTATCTGGACGGGAAGAGGCAACAAAGCGAAACTTGACTTTACCGGTGACAGTTTTCCAAGGAAAGAAAACCCATGAAGATTCAAACGAGGATATGAATCAGACGGAAGGATTGTAAAAGGCTGTGCGTGACTGTGTGTTAAGAGCAAATCGGGGGGAAAATCTTTTAAAACTTGCTGGAAGATCTAGGTGAAACGAACAATGGCAAAGAAGTACGACTTTCTCTTTAAATTATTGCTTATTGGCGATAGTGGTGTTGGCAAGACCTGCTTGATCATCCGTTTTGCAGAGGACAATTTTAATTCAACGTACATATCAACCATCGGTAAGTGAACAAAATGAACCTGTTTCAAAAAGTGTTTGATATGGTGAGACGTTTCGCACTGCTGCCAAGTTTCTACCTTGTAAAACAAGTGCTACCCAAGTGTTTGTTCATGTCAGTACTAGTCCAAACGTCATCTCATTCCAGCAGCTGCCCCAGTAGAACTCAATCAGTCCTGCGGATCATCCCGTGCTCTGTGTGTATCCTCCTCCCTGATTGCATTTCCGGCCCTCTCGCGCTACTTTACTTCTGCCTGCCCCCTCTCTCTATCTCATTTTTCAATCTCTCCCCCCCTTAATTTCTGCATCAGATGGAGGCCATCCTCCATGGCATTTAGTGCATTCACCCAGATCTTCAAAAGACCCCTTCCCTCCCTCTCTCCCTTTTCCTATCTAGTTGACTGGAAAACAAACCAGGGTGTTTATTAAACCATTAGAGCAGTGATTGTATCTCATTATGTCTGCTCTTGTATTTCTGAATGTAGCAGATGTTCATTAGTCCACTTTTATTATGCCTCTTGGGGTTAAAACATGCTCACCCTTCCTTCCTGCCCCTCCTGGTTTATCTGTTTCCCTTTTTTCTTTTTCCTAGGTATTGACTTCAAAGTCAAGACCATTGAGGTTGAGGGAAAGAAAGTCAAACTGCAAGTCTGGTAAATATATATGTATAAATATAAATATAATTTTCTGTTTTCGTTTTAATTTTGTAATTTTGTTTTGTGTGTGTGTGTGTGTGTGTTTTTTTTTTTTTTTTCTGTAATTAATTTATTATTATTATTATTATTATTATTATTTAAGTACTTCAAGATAAACTAAATTAAAATGAGAAATGTTGTAGAAATGTTCTGGCAACTAGTTGCAATAAATATATATATTTTATATATATATTTAAAATATTTTTATATTTTATTTCAGTTCAGATTTATTGTAAAATGTATTAAGTAACTGCTTTTTAAAATAATTAATTAGAGTATTAGTTGATTGTCAGTTAACCTTGAAATATATTTATAGTTTTTTTTATTATTTATTTTGTTAGACTTTTCAGCTATTGGTCCTCTTTGATAAATCAGAGAAGTTTAAAGTTATGCTTTATCAAACTATGTACACTGCTGTTCAAAAGATTGGGATCAGTAAGATTTTTACTGTTTTTTTTTTTTTTTTTCATCAAGGCTGTATTTACTTGATCAAAAATACTGTAAAAAAAACAGTAATATTGTGAAATATTATTACAAATTAAAATGATGGTTTTCTATTTGAATATATTTTTAAATATAATTTATTCCTGATGAAAAGCTGAATTTTCATCAGCCATTTTTCCAGTTTTCAGTGTCACGTGATCCTTCAGAATTCTAATATGCTGATTATTTGATTTATTTTATTATCAATGTTGGAAACAGTTGTGCTGCTTAATATTTTTTGGAACCTGTGATTCTTTTTTTCAGGATTTTTTGATGAATAAAAAGTTCAAAAGAACAGCATTTGTTCAAAATATAAATCTTTTCTAACAATATAAATCTTTGCTATCGCTTATATCATTTAGCAATTTAACACATCCTTGGTGAATAAAAATCTTAACTTCTTTCAAAAAAAAAGAAAGAATAAAAATATTAATTACCACAAACTTTTAAATGGTAGTTTATATTGTTACAAAAGATTTCTATTTTAAATAAATGCTGTTCTATTATAACTTCTTATTTATTTACAATCCTGAAAAAAGTATCAGAGGTTCCAACAAAATATTAAGCAGCACAACTGTTTTTAACATAGAAAATAAATCAGCATATTAGAATGATTTCTGAAAGATCATGTGACACTGAAGACTGGAGTAATGATGCTGAAAATTCAGCTTAGCATCACAGGAAAAAAATACATTTTAAAATATATTCACATAGAAAAAGGTTATTTTACATTGAAATAATATTTCACAATATGGCTGTTTTTTCAGGATTTTTGATCAAATAAATGCAGCCTTTAATGAGCATAAGAAACTTCCTTAAAAAACAAACAAACAAACAGAAAAACGTTAAAAATCATACTGATTTCAAATTTTTGAATGGCAGTCTACATGTATTTCATTTTTACATTTTTTTTAAATGTATGTTTGTACGTAGATATATACTGTGTGTATATACACTGCCGTTCAAAAGTTTGGGGTCGGTAAGACTTGTAATAGTCTTTAAAGAAGTCTCTTATGCTCATCAAGGCTGCATTTATTTGATTAAAAATATAGAAAAAAAACAGTAATATTGCAAAATGTTTTTACAATATAAAATAATGTTTTTTATTTTAACATACTTTAAAATAGAATTTATTCCTGTGATGAAAAGCTGAATTTTTATCAGCTGTTACTCCAGTCTTAAGTGTCACATGATCCTTCAGAAATCATTCTAATATGCGGATTTATTATTAGAATGATCAATGTTGGATAATATCAACAGTTGTGCTGCCAAATATTTTTTGGAACCTGTGATTTTTTTTTTTTTTTTTTTCAGGATTCATTCATGAATAACAAGTTTAAAAAGTACAGCGTTTATTCAAAATCTAAATATTTTATAACAATGTAAATTATTTATTATTAACTTTTAATAAACGTTTAATTATTAACTTAATACATTCTTGGTGAAAAAATAAAATAAAAAAAGAAACAATAAAAATGTACTGACCCCAAACTTTTGAACGGTAGTGTATACGTTCATGTAAACATATTTTTGTGTATAGATATGTTTCAAAAACAAATCAAAAACGTTAAAAGTTATGCTTTATTAAAGTCTGTTGAGTTCAAATTCTAAATTTCTGTATAAAAAGTTTGCCAGGGTCTCCTTCTGTCTGACAGCTGACTGTTAAAACATTACGCTCAGTGTAAATGTGCCAAGGGTGGAGTCCGGTTGACTTTAGGTCAGGTTTCCCAGATCTTTTGACAATTCAATAAAGTAATTTATGTACAGCAATATTGATAGCCTGAAGTGCAAAGTCCAGCTGCTTTAAAAGAACTATATTAAACATGCCATTTTTTTTTTACTAACAAGCTTTCCCAGCGCTAAAATGTCTTATGTGTGCAACCTGTTTTATTTGCTAGGGACACAGCAGGACAGGAGAGGTTTAAAACCATCACTACTGCATACTACAGAGGAGCCATGGTGAGACGAGAAACTTAGATTATTTCAAATATGGCAAATCATACACATGATGTTAACGGTCTATTATTTTGATCATATCTTTCAGGGCATCATCCTTGTGTATGACATCACTGATGAAAAATCCTTTGAGAATATTCAGAACTGGATGAAGAGCATCAAAGAAGTAAGAGAGAACATGTAAAATAGTCATTATAGGAGAAAATTTTGAATTAGTGCCTTCTTCCCTGTAAGTAAAGGTGGACATATTAGCATATTTCTATGTCCCATTCCTGCTTCGTTTGGAAAGCTTGACCCATTTTGTTAGGAAAACCATCCTAATACAGTCGAACGTGTAGGAATTGTGTCTTAGTTGTTGACTTAAAAGGTTTGGTATTCGTCTTTTGTTATTATTATATGTATTTTTAATCTTAAGATTGCATAAAGAATCCTGATAAAATCTCATATTTTCTTGCAACCTCCAGAAAAGCATTAAAATGAAACGAGCTTTATTAAATGTGAGTTTCAGTTCTTGATCAGATGCCATAGGAAGTAGGTCCTGCTCAGGTTACCAGAAAAGAGATGCAGTGTCAATACAAATGGGGCCTTTTGTTATCAGTCTCGGTTTTGAAGAAAATGAGGAAGTGAGTGCATTCTTATGTTCAATGTTTCCCAGAATGCATCAGCAGGTGTAAGTCGGATGTTACTGGGTAACAAGTGTGATATCGAGGCCAAAAGAAAAGTGTCAAAGGAGATAGGTGAGAAGGTAAGTGCTGTCATACGTGCATCCAAGTGCATACAAAGTGTTTTATTGGTGTTATAAATAACTTTTCAGTCAGCATGTAAACATATCACTACATTCCACATGTGAAATGTTCATTTTGGTACTGCATAGATGTTTTTTTTTAGCTGAAAACAAACTTTTATTTAAAAAAGTGATTCTTTTTTGTTTATTATAGCTCGCAAAGGAACATGGTATTCGATTCTTCGAGACTAGTGCAAAGTCAAGCATCAACGTTGAGGAGGTAAGGACTGATAGATTCAAGATATGTTCACCCAGCAAAGAAATTACGAACAAAGAAATGCCTTTCTCTAGCTTAAGTTTTCTAGTTTATAGGGATAGTTCATCCAAATATGGAAAATTCTGTCATTAGTTGCTCACCCTCATGTCATTCCAAACTTGTAAGACTTTCGTTAATCTTTAAACAAAAAAAGTTTGGATGAAATCCAAGAGCTTTCTGACCCTGCTTAGACAGCAATGCAGCTGACACGTTCAAGGCCCAGATAGGCTGAAAGGACTAGGGCTGCCCCCTAATAGTCGACTAACTGTTAGTCGACGAGAAGAGGCTTGGTCGACCAAAATTTTATTAGTCGCTTAGTCGCAGAAAAAACAGGAAGTGGACAGATCGTTAATGGCTGGACTATGTAGTAATATAGGACATCAAATGCTCACCTATCATTCATCAACCTCAAATATGGCTTTTCATTTGAAAGATGTATGTAGTAGCAACTGTACATGGCCACTCAATCTAATGTTAACCTAGTAAAATGTGCGCAATTGAAGTGTCTGTGTGCTGGTGCGGTCACTTGCACTTAAAATACTCCGTCATTTTTGGTCATACTGATAAGAGTAATACATTTTTTGCATCTGTAAAGGCTGTTTATTTGTGTGCATTCAAAACAACAGCGAAACGTTGTGCTTTTGTAAAATAATTAAAGGAGAAGTCCACTTCCAGAACAACAATTTACAAATAATTTACTCACCCCCTTGTCATCCACGATGTTCATGTCTTTCTTTCTTCAGTTGTAAAGAAATAGTTTTTTTGAGGAAAACATTTCAGCATTTTTCCTCATATAATGGACTGATATGGTGCCCTAATTTTGAACTTCCAAAATGCAGTTTAAATGCAGCTTCAAACGATCCCAAATGTGGTTGTAAACGTAACGTAACGTCTAGCGTAACGATCAGTTATTTTAATAAAAATAATACAATTTATATACATTTTATTGCCAAACGCTCATCTTGTCTTACTCTGCCTGGACTGTTTTTGTTCCTGTTCATGACAGTTAGTGTATGTTGAAAAACTCCCATCTCATGTTCTCCCTCAACTTCGAAATCGTCCTGTATCGCTGTTTTACCTTTTTTGTTAAGGGTGTTTGATCTTCTTTGCACGTTCACGTTGCAAAGACTGGGTCTGTACTTCTGCAATGACGTAGGATGATTTTGAAATGATTTTTGAAGTTGAGGGAGAAAATACGGAGTTTTTCGACATATCCTAACTGTGTTGAGCCAGAGTACACAGAGTTCAAGGACTGCACGGCAAGACGAGCATTTGAGAATTAAAAATTTTTAAATTGTATTTTTTTATGTAAATACCAGTTGTTTTGCTGGGAACGGTTACAGCCGCATTTAGGATCATTTGCAGCCGCATTTAAACTTTAAGTTCAAAATCGGGGCACCATAGCAGTCCATTATATGGAGAAAAATGCTGAAATGTTTTCCTCAAAAAAACATAATTTCTTTACGACTGAAGAAAGAAAGACATGAACATTGTGGATGACAAGGGCATGAATAAATTGTTTGTAAATTTTTGTTCAGGACTTCTCCTTTAAAGCAAACAGGATGCGCCCTCTGCCGTCTCGGACTCTGTGAACTTGAGTGCGCAGCTTTGAAACTCTGTATATGCTTGCCTTACTTATATGAAAAACATGCCATTATATGAAAAATATATCTATAGAGAGTTAATATATCTTAAGCTGAAAACATAGAAAAGTGCTAGTTTATCAATAAATTATTAAAACATTAATGCAGTCTTCTTGCTGTTTTTCCCTGACACTTTCATAACCATTACTTCTGCTGGTGCACTGTGGCAAGGTTTTTTTGTGTGTGCTTGAGCACTTATTAGGCTATGTAGACAATTAAAGGCTCATTATTATGATTTATATGATTTATTAATAAACATGCAAAATAGTCACACTAATGCTTAAATACTAATGCCTAATAGCGACTAATGCTTAAAATAAATGTCTACTAGTCTGAGGGCAGCCCTAGAAAGGACAAAGATTTCTCGTAGCTTCATAAAATTCCAGTTTAATGTCACATGGACTACTTCATTGATGTCCTTACTACCTTTCTGGGCCTTGAATGTGTCAGTTGTGTTGCTGTCCTTACAGGGTCAGAAATTGTCATTTTGGGTGAACTATTTCTTTAAGTCTAGTTCAGTATTATAGTCATAGTTGCTTTTCATCTGTTATTCAGATAACTGTTTTACCCTTATATTCTCAATAATGATTGTTTTGATGTTGAGATGTTATGTAGTTGGTTTATAAATTGACAGGATTTAACTTTCTTTCCATAGTCTTTTGGAGCTCTTGCACGAGACATTTTGCTGAAGTCAAACAAGAAGCCGGTGAGTTTCCAATGTGTGACACATAAAATGAATATTGATGCTTATTGTCTGCACCTTTATGCCAACTACAAACACACCATCACTCTTGAGTTTTTAAAGGCGTAGTTCACCTAAAAATGAAAGTTCTGTCATTAATTACTCACCCTCATGTCATTCCAAACCTGTAAGACCTTCATTCATCTTCAGAACACAGATTAAGATATTTTTGATGAAATCCGAGAGCTTTCTGACCCTGCACAGACAGCAACGCAGCTGACACACATATGTGTGTGTGGCAGAGACTGACACAAAAGAGAAGAAATTACAAAACAAAGTCGTTATTTTTGTTTTCGTTGCACACAAAGTATTCTCGTTGCTTCTTAACATTACGGTTGAACCACTGATGTCACATGGACTATTTTAACAATGTCCTTAATATCTTTCTGGGCCTTTAACGTGGTAGTTGTGTTGCTGTCTATGCAGGGTCTGAAAGCTCTTGGATTTCATCAGTAATATCTTAATTTGTGTTCTGAAGATGAATGAAGGTCTTACGGGTTTGGAACGACGGGGTGATTAATTAATGCGTGAATTTTCATTTTTGGGTGAACTGTCTCTTTACATGCTAAAGTGGTTCATCATCATCTTATTTGTAGTTTTGATCTTGACTGGTATGACATTGTGTTTTTTTTTTTTTCGGACAGATCTAACGATTAGGTTAACAAGCCTATCGGGCTGCAGGCATCATATTACATTTCTCATATTTACTGTTTTTACAGGCTCCATCTGGTCGTGAAGTTAAACTTACCAGCCCAGAGAAAAAGTCATCCTCCAAATGTCTTCTTGTTTAGATTATCCAGAGGATGGTCTCACTACACACACATTCACAAACATACAAACACTTTTGCAGTGTTAATGTCAGAGAGTCATTTGCAGAGTGAACATGGAATGCTAATAGGAAGTGGTTTCAAAGAATGATGGCACTAGTAAGATATGAAATACGTGATGTGAGATATGAAACAGGGTACAGCTTTCATATAGTTATAGGAAAATCACTTTTTTTACTTCATGTTTATATATTCGCACTACACAAAAAGAGTGACTAGGTTACAATGGAAACAGTGTTGGTTTTACTTGCACAAGTTTTGCTCAGAAATGGAGAACAAGTACCTGTTGAATCTATCTTTTGGCAAGTTTAAGTGAAATATGTAGTTCAGTTTGCTGGCTAATCAGCACTTTTTGACAAACGGCTTGAATGTTTGTTGCTACGAAAAGTGAATAACTTCAATTTTAAAGACTTTGAGCTATAATGGATGGATGAGAGATTTTAGGACGTTAAATGAAAAAAGAATTGATGGATTATGGTTGGAATTATAATAATGTTCTACTAAAAATTCACAGTGTGTTTCTCCAAAAGGGATTATGGTCAGATATAATACACGTATTTAGTTTTGCATCATTTTTGGATTCTTCCTGCCTTATTCCACTTTTCTATACTCTATTCCACAGCATATTTCTCAGAATTTGTACAATGATCTGCTTTTAATAAAGTAAATAATGTTCAACACCGCATACATTTTTAGTGTTTTTGTTTTCATTTGTGATAACAGTATACACTACCAGTCAAAAGTTTTTGAACAGTAAGATTTTTAATATTTTTTAAAAGATCTTCTTCTCATAAAGTCTGCATTTATTTAATCCAAAGCACAGCAAAGACAGTAACATTTTGAAATATTTGTACTATTTAAAATAACAGTTTTCTATTTAAATATATTTTAAAATGTAATTAATTTCCGTAAATTTTCAGCGATACTCCAGTGTCACGCGATCCTTCAGAGGTCATTCTAATATGCTGATTTTCTCTTCAAGAAACATTATTATCAATATTTAACAGTTGAGTATTTAAATACCATTCAAAAGCTTGGAGTTTTGGAAAAATAAATGATAGAAATTAATACTTTTATTTAGCAAGGATGCTATAATTTGATCAAAAGTGATAATAAATAAATTTATAATGTTATGAACGATTTCTGTTTTAGATAGTTCTTCTGAACTCTATTTGATTTGTTTTCAACATATAATTATAAATGTTTTTCGAATTAGAATATTAGAATAATTTCCGAAGGATCATGTGACTGGATTAATGATGCTAAAAATTAAGTTTTAAAATCACAGGAATAAATAACATTTTAAAATATATTCAAATAAAAATGTAAAGTATAGTTAATATTTTTAGAGTTATTTTTTTTAATAGTAAAAATATTTCAAAATGTTACTGTTTTGCCGTACTTCGGATCAAATAAATGCAGGCTTGGTGAGCAGAAGAGACATTTTAAAAAACATTAAAAATCGCACTGTTCAAAAACGTTTGACTGGTAGTGTATAAATGTATTTCTCAACTCAAAATCTAGTACGACGCTATGTCTTCTGCGCATGCGCGGAAAGGTCGCCAAACGTTGTGACTGTCGAAGTAGGTTGCCAAGCAACCGCCCACCCAGTGCAGCATCAGCACCTTGAGTTGGGTGAATGCGGTGCCGCATTGAACAAATTTACGGACACGTGTGCTACCATAGTGCGCTGCATATTTTATCTTCCCAACAAGGAATCCCGCCGAAATTGCATCGGATGACGTTTACATGGCGTAAAGGCATCATGTGTGAATAACACACGTACGCTAAGACTCTTCAAGTCTGGCGCGATTACGTAGTGATGCTCATGTCCGGGATACGGACGGGACGGGAGTCCTCGTGACTGCGGGAGGAAAATGGGGAGACCGAACCTAGGATAAAACTCCCTCCAAGGGAACACCATGGCTTTATAATTATAATTCAAAACAAGCGGATGCATCATGGGAGCGGCATAGCGAGTTTTTCACAACAAACTGCTTTCATTTCCTTTTGTTGTCGATTGTTCCCTTTTCTCTCCTTACACCGCTGTGCTTCATGAGACGTGTTTTCCGAGTTCAGGTGGGGGCTGTGAGGCTCTCTAGTGGAAACCCTGTGAAGATACACTTCGATGTGAGCAGGACTCGGATTGTTTTGTCCTCCTCCGCGGAGTAGCTTTAAGGCCAAAGCTGCACCGCTCGCCTGCGGATGCGGCAGCCTCTCGGCCTGCTAAAGGCTCTGGGTACCGCAATGCCGCGGGGATGGGGAGAGAGAGACGGCAGGTGGGCGATGGAGCAAGCCAGATCAAGGGATATTGGAGAATGCAGATGTACGACGCCAAGAATAAATGTTGACACGACATAAGTGTGCCAGGTTTAGTTTTAACAGCTGTGGACTTAATGTTATACAGACCCCAGTAACTGCATGTTTCAAAGAAGTATCTTAACATATTAAACCGAATCACATAGTCCCATCATTTAGGAAGCATTTCGGTAGCCATCATGCCTTCGCCGTCGGACTCCAGTAGCGTGGCCTCGATGTCAGGGTCTCGAGGTTTGTCTGGTAGTCGCAGAGGAATGTCTGGGCGGACCAGTGCGCGGGTGCTGCTGTACCTGGGCTTGTGTCACCTTGCGCTGGGGGCCATGGTGCTGGCCTTCAGCTTCACAAGCCTCGCCTTCACCTCATCACCCCGTGTCAGACAGTCCTGTCCTTTCTGGGCTGGCTTCTTTGTAAGTTTCTGTCCTACTTACTTTGAATTTGAATTTATAAATATTGGGGGAACAATTTACAATAAGGTTTTATTTGTTAACATTAGTTAATGCATTAACTAACATGAGCTAACCATGTTTTTTTTTTTTTTTTTTTTTTTTTTGCAGTATTTTAAAACTTTTTTAATGTTAGTTAAAAAATAGTGCTGTCTAACAATTAATCGCGATTAATCGCATCCAAAATAAAAGTTTTTGTTTACATAATATATGTGTATATTGTGTATATTTATTATGTATATAAATCACACACACACACACATACAGTGTATATTTTAAAAACATTTACATGTATATATTTATATTCATATGAATTTAATAATATATATATATATATATATATTTTATATATATAAACAACATTTTTAATTAAATATATACATACATGTGTGTGTATTTATATATACATATAAATATAGGCTACAAGGTAACAATAAACTTTTATTAGGTATGCGATTAATCACGGTTAATCGCTTGACAGCACCAATAAAAATCAAGTTAATGTTAATTAACAGTACATTAACAAATGTTAGCAGACTTTAAATTTTAATAATGTATTAGTAAGTTTTAAACTTAATATTAAATAACATTAATAAAGGCTATGATTATTGTTCATGTTAACTAATATATTTAATGTTAACAAATTCCAGTGTAACATGCTAGATTTTTAATCTCTGCTGTCAATTTAAATTGCTATAAATACAAAATAATTGTAAAAAAAAAAAAAAAAAAAAAGTGATTAAAAATGGGGGGAAAGAAAGTATAGTTCACAGAAAAATGAAAATATTGTCATTGTTTGTTTAACCTCTTGTTGTTCCAAACCTGTATACATTTCTTTCTTCTGTGGAACACAAAAGAAGATATTTTGAAGAAAGTTGCTAACAGTTTCAATTATATGGAAAAAAAAAATAAAAACATATAATTTCTTAAAAATATTGACATAAGTATGAGTAAATGATTAAAAAAAATAATTCATTATTATTGTTATTATTATTATTTTAATAATAACACTAGTTACAGCATTTAAAAACAATTCTAAAAAACTGTAATTTTCTGTAGTTTTTAAAGTAATATATTTATATTAGTATGTCTTTATATAATGTTAAGCTCCAAAATGACTAAGTAGTAATTAGAGCTGGGCAACGATTAATCGTGATTAATCGCATCCAGAATAAAAGGTTTAGTTTATAAAATATATGTGTGTGTACTGTGTATATTTATTATGTATACATAAATACACACACATGCATGTATATATTTAAGAAATATATGTTTATATATTAAATATATTTATATATAATATAAATCATATGAATCTTAGTATATACATGTAAATACATGTAAATATTTTAAAAAATACATATGTGTGTGTCTATGTATATACATAATAAATATACACAGTACACACACATATAAAAAAAAAACTTTTATTTTGGATGCGATTAATCGCAATTAATCATTTGAACAGCACTAACAGTAAAATATAAGTGCTCTGATGCAATCTCATATAGATTTGTGTAAAGACCAGACAATGTTTCCCTTTAATATGTTTTTTTTCTGTTAAACAGGTTGTAGCGTCCGGAGTAGTTGGTGTGATATCATGGAGAAGACCCTTCACTCTTGTTGTACGTATCTGTGTCATCTTGACAGGACGTCTGCGTGTGTGCGTTTGTCTGCTCCTCTTAGTTTTTGCAGTGATGCTGTTTTTGTTTCGTTCAGGTGTCGCTGTTCATGCTGCTGTCTGCAGTGTGTGTGATTCTCAGTCTGGCTGGTTCCATGCTCTCATGTCAGAATGCACAGATGGTCAAATCTTATGTTACCTGTCAGGTACATCCTTCTCTTCTCTTCTCTTCTCTTCTCTTCTCTTCTCTTCTCTTCTCTTCTCTTCTCTTCTCTTCTCTTCTCTTCTCTTCTCTCTTAATCCGATAATATGCGTGTTTGTTCCAGATGGAGAATCGTCTGTGTCTTTGCTGTGATCCCAAACAGACATGCTCTCTAACAGAAGATGAGACACTAGTGCTCTACCAACATTCAGACTGCCACTCTGTGCGCCACCAGCTCAAGGTGGGGTCACTTAACACTTAACACTGCATTAAGGTGTCTGAATAAGTTGAGTTTAACCCTAATATTGTATATGTAGGATCTGCTGTTCAGTGCCTGCGGTCTTAGTATTCTCTCCACCATTATCTGCACCCTGTCCACGGTCACCTGCAGCATTCATATCTTCTCTCTGGACTTACTGCATCTAGTGAGACAAAATCCACAAAATACTTATACTAAGTTTACTAATAGCTGTACTTCTGTCTCAAATAAAAAAGTTATAGTGCATAGATACACTCAGAGTCTTTTATCTTATCCTACTCTGTTTTTTTATAGCTGGCTCCGCATCGCTCTCGCTCTGTAAACCCAGAATGCACCACTCCTCAGGATGCATTTCTCAGTAACATGATGGACTTTGAGGAGTTTGTTCCTCCCATTCCCCCACCACCTTACTACCCTCCTGAATACACCTGCAGCTCTGAGACAGATGCACAGAGGTGAAAATACACATACGCACACACAGACACACGCACGCTTTTCGCTTTTGTTTTTCCATCATGTTGGGCGGTTTCCATTGACTTTTGTTATTTCATACTGAGCTAATAAAATCTCCAAACTCTACCTCTAAAACTAAATCTTTAAAAAAAACTTAAGGGCTATTATGCTCTTTTACAAAGTCTTGATTTTGTTTTTTCTGGGGGTGTACTGAAACATACTTTCATGCGCAGTGATTAGAAAAATGCATTATTTTTTAACATAATTTACATTATTACAATACATCTCTCCCAGCCTGGCACATAAGGCTCAATTAGTTCCGGAAAACAAAATGTGTTGTGATTGGTTAACTGTCCCCCTGCGTTGCGATTGATGAACAGCCCCGCCCCTGCCATGCCCCTTGTCAAAGAAGCAAGGTCCGTGTACAACTGTTAGCGCAAGCTAGATTAAAGTGATTCTTACATTTTAAATATGGATATTTTTCTTACAAAAACGCATCGATTCACTACAGGAGGCCTTTAATAAAGCTTGGGAGTGCCAGGCTAAATTTTATAACTCTGATTGCATTCGTCACGCTGCAGTAGTGTTGGGTCCTATCATCAGCCCGCAAGATCGCCAATACGTGATATTATCGTGCTAATGTATTTAATTATCTACTTAGTTTCATTGCCCAAAACCAGCTTCAGCATAAGGCTAAAAGCAGCCTAACATTATCAAAGAACATCATCACTGATCAGCCTAGCCTATTCTAGTGCAAGTTTATGTATTTTAAAAAACACTGGCATTATAAGTGAAGCTATCTACGCTGTATGATAAATAAATGTCTTACCATACACTGCACACATCTGCAGCGCGTTACAGCTCTGACGCGCAACCGTTTTCTCCTTTTTTTATTCTTATAGGCATCTTTCAATTTTAACAATACTTCTTCTGTCATGCCTTTCAATAATTTTAATAATTTCTCATGCCTCATTTTTGTGTGTACCTGCAGTGTCACGTATAATGGATCAATGGAGAGTCCAGTACCTCTGTACCCAACAGACTGCCCTCCACCTTATGAGGCAGTGATGGGTCAAAGGGCTCCCAGTCAGGTACATGCATGCTTTGAGGGGTATAAAGATGATTGTTTGAACTGAAAATAAAATTCAGTGCAGTGCAATACTATTAATAACAAAAAAAAATACAATTATATATTGTTTTATTTGTATTATTATTACAGCAAATGTCTAATATGCATTCTTAACTTCTTATTTAAACCAAAATATTTTTATGTTTTTGAAAGAAGTCTGTTATGCTAATCAAAGCTGCATTATTGGATAAAAAATGCTGTTCAAGAAATATTTGTTATTATTATCAATTTTGAAAACAGATGTGCAGCTTAATATTTTTGTGGAGGCAGTGATCTGTTTTTTTTTTTTTAGATTTCTGTATAGACAATTCAAAAGAACAATTTATTTGAAATATAAATCTTTTGTAACATTATAAAAGTCTTTACTGTCAGTTTTAAACAATTTAGTGCATCCTTGTTGAATAAAAAAGTATTAAAGGATTAGTTCACTTCCATTATTAAAATGTTCTTATAATTTACTCATGCCCATGTCATCCAAGATGTTCATGTCTTTCTTTCTTCAGCTTTTTTGAGGAAAACATTCCAGAATTTTTCTCCATATCGTGGACTTCAATGGGGATTAGCAGGATGATGGTCCAAATTGTAGTTTCAATGCAGCTTTAAAGGGCTCTTCAAGGGTCTAGTTAAAAACGATCTGTTGTTTTCTGAAAAAAACAAAATAACAAAAACATTTATATACTTTTTAACCACAAATGCTTGTGTTGCTCTAGCTCTGCATTCACAACTTCACACATAACGTAGTCACTTTGGAAAGGTCACGCATTACGTAGGCAGAAGTACCGCCCAAGTGTTTACAAAGCAAACTTGCAAAGAAAGTGAAACGGCCTTTACAAAAAAGGTAAAAACAACAATGTCAGACTATTTTGAAGTTGGAGGAGAAAATTAGTTGGAGTTTTCATCCTACCCTAACTTTTTGAACCTAAGTACACAGATGAAGAACTAACCACGTGTGACCGTTCCAATGTCATTACTATATGCGTGAAGTCATAGACACGCATCGCAGAGCTAATGCAAGGTGAGCTTTTGTGGTTAAAACGTATATCAATTTTTAGTTTTTTAAAGAAAATGGCAGATCGTTTTGCTAGACAAGACCCTTATTTCTCGGCTAGGATTGCGTAGAGCCCTTTGAAGCTGCATTGAAACCGCAGTTTGGACCTTCAGCTGATTGGTTCCCATTGAAGTCCACTATATGGAGAAAAATCCTGGAATGTTTTCCTTAAAAACCATAATTTATTTTTTACTGAAGAAAGAAACACATGAACATCTAAGATATCATGAGGGTAAATTATCAGGAAATTTTTGTTCTGGAAGTGAACTAATCCTTTAACTTCTTTTAAAAACTCATGGTATCATGCTTTGTATCATTTTGTAAAGAATTCTAATCATCATCATTTTGTAACACTGTGGTCATGATGTCACTCTCACTATTCGTAGGCCACAGTGTTTGACACTCAAGCTGGTGAGCTGTCTGGAGAGAGAGGAACATCCACAGCATTCAGTGGTGAAGGTGAGTCTTGCCTCTCTTCTGTTAATCATTTAGCAAACATGCCCTGTTTCCACCTGATATTAAAGGGACAGTTCACCCAAATAATAAAATCATAATTTACTCGCTCTCAAGTTGTTCCAAACCTGTATGAGTCTTCTGCTGAACATTCTGAATAATGTGGGTAACCAAACAGTAGTTGGTCCCTGAACTACTTGAGGGTGAGTAATTGATGACAGAATTTTCATTTTTGGGTGAACTGTCCCTTTTAAGATCAGTCACAAGTGGTCATCCAAAACACATTGTTGTTTGCACCGCATGGTATTAATGTGCATTTCAGTTGTGTCTCCTGTAATCACTTATGTTCAGATCTAATCAAGACAACCTCTTTTTACATAACATCCTACATCACGGGAGTGCCAAGTGCGTATGAATGCTATTAAATGACCCAACTATGTGTATATGTGTACATTTTGTATATTCTCTCTCTCAGTGTCAATGGACAGTGGCTCTCTTTTGATGTCTGAGATTGTGGATATTCCAGATGACAGCTCCCCATCTGAGGACTCCTGCCTAATGGAAGTGGGTGTCGGTATGCGTGTGCGTCCACGGGGGAGCAGCGAGGGAGGGGAGGGGGTTGAGTACGACAGTGTCCGTTCTTCCACACAACATCCTGAGGGAATGGTGGCCACTCCTTCCGGAAGACGTTGTTTCAGAGGCGAGAGATCGAATTCCTGCTCCTCCCCAAGCACGTACAACACCTCTACCTACAGGTGGGAAAAAGTTAAATCTTTAAACCTTTGACACGTATGATCACGCCAGTGTAGTTAGAACATTTAATGGGATAGTTCATTCAAAAATTATTTACTTACCCTCAAGGCATCCTAGGTGTATATGACTTTTTTCTTTAAGACGAATACAATTGGAGTTGTATTAAAAATGGTCCTGGCTCTTCCAAGCTTTATAATGGCAGTGAATGGGTGTTATTTTACAGTAGTCCAAAATACGTCAAATAAAGCACATCCATCCATCATAAGAAGTGTCCGACACGGCTCTGGGGCATTTGCTGTTTATAAAGTAGAGATTACTGTAATGATTACTGTTTAGAAAGTTTTAAATATGGATATTTAAATATGGATATTTTATGAAAACACATCAATTTACTTCAGGAGGCCTTTTTTTCACCCCCTGGAGCTGTGTGGGACACTTTTTATGATGGACGGATGTGCTTTATTGGACTTCTTTGGACTTCTGAACAACACCCATTCACTGCCATTATAAAGCTTGGAAGAGCCAGAACATTTTCTATTATAATTTCAAATGTGTTTGTCTGAAAGAAGGAAGTCATAATACCTAGGATGCCTTGAGAGTGAGTAAATCACAGGGTAATTTTCATTTTTGGGTGAGCTATCCCTTAAAATTCACATCAGGACTACACTGTAAAAAAAAATGGTACAGAAACAATTTTTGCTAATAAACTTTCTTCATAATTTCCTCCACAGATCCCCAGTGTTGAGGCGTCAAGCTCTGTTGGCGAGTAGCTGCTCTCAGTTGGAGTTCTTAGCAGGATCCCAACATTCCTCTATCCCAGAAATCCGAGTTCGGCCCTGCACACCCTCCCGACGGGACTCCTCATCTGCGTTTAGTAACCCACCTACTGCAGCCCCAACAGGTCCTGCTCAAGACCGGTCGGACAATGCAGTACCGGTGTTCCTTCCACGGCCAGGTTTCCGTGAGCAAATTGGACGTGATAGAAAAGACAGCGATAGCTTCTTACCTCTCATGAGGTCACACAGTGAACCAGGTCTCAGCTCTTCAACGGACACAGGTGTGAACATGCATATGTAACAAACTACAAGTGTCTGGGAATGAAGTGAAAATGTAAATTTGTGTTTTCCTCTGTTTTTTTCTTCAAACCACTCTGCAGAATGATGACTGTGTTTTTGTGTGTGCTCATCTGTTCTCAGGTGATTTCAGTCTCTCAGGAGGCAATAAAGGAATCAGTGAGGGGGGATCGCAGACCTCATCAGAAACAGGTAAGAGTTTTTACTCCCAGCTCACAGGATTATTACAGTTGAGAGTAATACACTGTTATTTTAGTTTTATTATTATAGTTATTATTATAGTGTACCATTATAGTTTTTGTTTTTAGTTTTCATTTATATTAATTTTACAATTAGTTTTTATTTAATCTTAGTTAAAATTTTAGTAATGTTGTTATGTGCTGTAATTGTGGTCACTGTCATTTTTATTCTTGTTTTTTTTTTTTTGTTTGTTTGTTTTTTTTTTCAGTTTTAAAGGTTTTATTTCTTGTTAGTAATTTATTGCTTCATCTTAAACATATTAGTTGCCCCAGAAATGTTTAATGAATATTTATGAGTGAGCCATTGAAACATTCATTCAATCAATTTTTTTTTTTAAAGGGGTCATCGGATGCCCATTTTCCACAAGTTGATATAATTCTTTAGGGTCTTAATGAAAAGTCTCTAATATACTTGGATTAAAAATTCTCAATGGTTTTGTAAAACAACACCCTTTTTACCTTGCCAAAATCAGCTCTGCAAAAATCATCTCATTCTAAGGGGTTGTTCCTTTAAATGCAAATGAGCTCTGCTCACCACACCCCTCTTTTCTCTTCGTTGAAAAGACGGTCTTGTTTACATTAGCCGCGTTTAGCCGCTAAACTTCCTAACTACCACGTAGTTAAGGAAAGGCGATCGCAAAGATTCATAAAAAAAGGCTTATACTCACTTCTGCTGTAAGTGAAGCTGGATCATGAATGATTCGCGCGAACATAGACGGATATATGTAGATCAGGAGGCGCATTCCCTTCACAAACAAACGTAATCTACTGCATCTTCAGCGGCTCAGATGTCGGAGGAAATGACGACCACTATGTTCATTATTACATCCAGCAACACAACACCTTAATCGCTCAATCTGAGATATTCTTGTCTAACTTACATCCCTCCTCTGGCATCAAAACATGGAAAGTTATTGGACTGTGACAGCTGGTCTACGGTAAAATGCTCATGTCAATCAACTATAGTGGGAGCGGCCTCTGTTGGTGTGACGCCACACCAACAGGCATCTGAGAACGGCTCGATTTGAAAAAGGGGATATTATTTGTACAAATTAATTAAAAACCACTGCATGGATTTTTATCATTATAGGGTAGATTTGTACATACACTGCCAACACACATTAATGTTCAAACAACATGAAAAAGTGAACTTAGCATCCGATGACCCCTTTAAATAATTTATTCAAATTAGTTAAACATTTTTAAATTGACTACATAAATATTTTGTCATAGCCTGTAGTAAATTACATGTTATTTTGCTTAGTTCAGTATCATGGAAGAATCTTATCTCTATTTGGAGAAAATATATATATATATGATTCTCAGTTTTAAAATTTATTTAAAATTGTGCAACTCTGGTTTGTTTTGATATGTTCTTGGAAGCTCATAAACACTTAGTTGTTAATGCATGACCGCCCGCATTTATGTCAGAATCAGCTATTATTGTTAGTAACTTGACCCGCTCACTCACTATGAGGTAATAAGAAGGAAGTTGGCCAAAAAAAACTGTCATACCTAAACACCAGAAATGTGATAAGAATAAAATGTGGTTAAGTTGGTCAAACTTTTTGGTTGGAAGAAACCAAGTTGACAAGCAAGCATCTGTTTTTTAGTTTTACTTTTAACCAGATCCCTGATCATTTCTAAGGTAAAACTGATAAAAAATTACAAAATCATTAACAAATACTAATAGCATATAAACAATACTAAAATGACATGTAAAAGTTAAAATAATTTTTTATTTTAAATAATTGTTTTTATACGTTTTTATTATTCAGAGTTGAGGTCAAAAGTTTTCATACACCTTGGAGAATCTGCAGAATTTTAATTATTTTACCAAAATAAGATCATATAAAATGCATGTTATTTTTATTTAGTACTGACCTGAATAAGATATTTCACATAAACAAATGTTTACATATAGTCCACAAGAGAAAATAATAGTTGAATTTATAAAAATGATCCCGTTCAAAAGTTTACATACACTTGATTCTTAATACTGCGTTGTTACCGGAATGATCTACAGCTGTATTTTATGTATTTTTTTAGCGATAGTTGTTCATGTTTGTCCTTAACAGTTAAACTGCCTGCTGTTCTTCAGAAAAATCCTTAAGGTCCCACAATTTTTATGTTTTTCATCATTTTTGTGTATTTGAACCCTTTCCAGCAATGACTGTATGATTTTGAGATCCATCTTTTCACACTGAGGACAACTGAGGGACCCATATGCAACTATTGCAGAAGGTTCAGTTGCTCACTGATGCTCTAGAAGGAAAAATGATGCACTAAGAGTCGGGGTTCTTCAAATCTTCAAATTTAAAAAGTTTTCACCCCATGGCTCCTAATGCATTGTGTTTCCTTCTGGAGCATCAGTGAACGTTTGAACCTTCTGTAATAGTTGCATATGAGTCCCTCAGTTGTCCTCAGTGTGAAAAGATGGATCTCAAAATCATACAGTCATTGTTGGAAAGGGTTCAAATACACAAACATTTTGAAAAACCAAAGAATTTGTTGGAACTGAAGGATTTTTCTGAAGAACAGCAGGCAGGTTAACTGTTCAGGACAAACAAGGGACTCATGAACTATTATTAGTAAACAAAAAACACAGCTGTGGATCATTCAGGTAACAACACAGTATTAAGAATCAAGCATATGTAAACTTTTGAATGGGGTCATTTTTATATATTCGACTATTATTTTCTCTTGTGGACTATATGTAAACGTCTTCTATGTGAAATATCTTATTCAGGTCAGTACTAAATAAAAAATGACATACATTTTGTATGATCCCTCTTATTTTGGTAAAATAATTAACATTTTTGCAGATTCTTCGAGGTGTATGTAAACTTTTGACCTCAACTGTATTTTTAAAATTAATAATCTGTCCCCTACTCATTACACTTCATTTGTGTCACCTTTATGGCATAGGGGTATCATCTGAAGCTGGTTTGCTGCCTCGCTCCTCTCTGCCACTTCCTGCTTCCCTGCCCAGAAAGGGCAGCATTAAGGCTGTAAGTAGCCGGTTGCCCTCAAAGCAAGTCCCAGCCACCTCACTGCGTTTACCCAAAGACTGCGCACGCTCACTTGGAGACCTCAAGGTTAGACTTTTTGACGTCAAAGACCCCAAAATCTGGTGATCCCCTTTTCTTCCCAATATTATTGTAATGTTAGATGTTTAAACAAGCAGTCAAACATTTTCAATTGAAATTACAGGTCACTAAAGTTTTAGTGCAGCGTTTCCTGCAAAGATCCAAACGTAACTTAGCCCCTGTAACTGACCATGCTGGAAACTGTACTGGGCCTAAAAGAAGAACAGGAGGTGAAGGAAGTCTGCCGTTGGAACAGGTAAAACATTGCCAATATTATAAATAAAATAATTTAGTTTGGCTAAAATTCTGTGTAGTACAGTTCAGTGCAAAATAACTCATTATGACATAATAAATTCATATGTTTTATGAAGGTGCTTCGAAACTCTCTGGGGGCCAACAGGGGGCAGCAACAGCACGTCCACCACCACTGCCGTGGACACCATCACTCCCATAGTGACAGTCGCCATAATGCCCGCCGCCATGATGATGACCCTGTAAGGACCGGAGGAATCCACTTGCGTAGCTGCGGAGACCTCAGCTCGACATCGGTCGCATCACTGCGCAGACTCCACCCACCCCCGCACGGATCATCAGGGGCTCTTTACTCAGAATCTGCCCTTTGAAAAGGAATAAATCACTGCTGGATTCAGAAAAGAGGGCAGAGAAAATTTGAGGAAAGAATAACAGGTGGGAGATAGGTTTGAGATATGCAAAGGGTGATGTGAAGCAGATAAATATGCTGTTTGAACAACAGTATGAGTTTTTAGCTGTTCTTACAGTAACAAAAAACAGAACACTACTGAACATAACTGAGTTTAACCCTTCAGACCCACTGCTCTGTGCCTGACAAACTCTGGTCCTTCTGTTTTGTATTTCCATTTATTTTTTTGCTTCATCTAGTGCTTTTTCTCGCTCACTGTTTACATTCATATGGAAAGAATGCAGCACCTCTGACACAGTTTCTTGTCTTCACAGCTCATTACAATGCACTCATGCAACTACAAACATACAACCATATGTTTGGCTGTAACTATGTTGTGAACTTGGGGGGAATTTAAAGGAATTAAAAAATTAAAGGAATTAAAAAGAGCAGTAAAAGAAGCAGGATAAGAATATTTGTAAAGTAATCAATTTGAACTATTTGGAAATATTAAGTCGATTCATTTTTTCATATGCCTATGATGAAAATGGTAAAATGTTTCATATCTCGTCACATTCAATTATGCATTACTTGAATCACACAAATGATTCAGCCTATATTTTCAATTCAAAATGCCAAAATTTAACAAAAAAATTAGAGTAGTTTGCATCATTGGATAATACTCTCAGTCATTTAGCATTTTTGTCTTAAAACAGTTAACTACTTACATCTTACCTTGCATTCTTTCACTGTTAAAAACTGGGAGCGTTATGCTGGAATTCATGTTTGGTAACTGTAAACTGTAAAACCTGCTTTCTTGGTTTAGAAAGGGCATCTCAATCATTTTGACATTGATGAGAGCTGTTAAATCGTTGAGGCAAACCAGCCTAAAATGTAATGTTTTAAAACTTTTTGTCATCCTAACAACAAACAGAGCAACTAGGAATACCAAATACTGAGAGGAACAATTCTGCTTTTCTAAATATTGGATTGCGGGTGTTTATGATGGTTACGGCCCTGTAAACATACACATGCAATATAATGCATGACCTCACGCTCAAATGTGGTGTTGAATTCTTTTGTAACCAGCCACTTAATGCTTTTCACTAAACACTTTTCACTAACTGACCATCCCGCGAAGCGTAGCTAAATAATTCATGCATCATCTTGCATACAGTGCCTTGCTAAAGTATTCGCACCCCATTTTTTTTCAAGTTTTATGTTGCTGGCTTATGTTAAACTGCTTTAAATTACTTTTTTCCCCCACATCAATCTGCACTCTACACAACATAATGTCAAAGCAAAAACAGAATTGTCACAGCTTCGTAAATTTATTAAAAACAAAAAACCTGAAATAAGTGCATTGCATAAGTATTCATACCCTTAACTCAGCACCTTTACAGCCTCAAGTTTTTTTGGGTATGATGCAACAAGCTTTGCACATCAGCATTTGGCAATTATCTGCTTTTTTCCTCCTCACCTCTTCACCCCTCAAGCTCTGTCAGCTTGGATGGGGGCAGATGCACATTTTCAGGTTTCTCCAGAAATATTTGATTGGGTTCAAGCCAAGGCTGTGGCTGGGCCACTCAAGGACATGTCTATAAGCCACTCTTGCTGTGAGCTTAGGGTCACTGTCCTGTTGGAAGGTGAACGTTCTGCCCAGTCTAAGGTTCTAAATGCTCTGTGCTGGGTTTTCATTAAGGCTATCTCAGTCCTTGCCATTGAAAAACAGCCCCACAGTATAAAGCTGCTACCAGCACATTTTACTTTAGGGATGGTAATCTACAGGTGATGAGCAGTGCCTGGTTTCCTTTATATATGATGCTTGGAATTGAGGTTCATCAGACCAGAGAATCTTGTTTCTCATAGTCTGAGGGTCCTTCAGGTGCTTTTTTGCTAATTCAAAGTGTGTTTTCATGTGTCTTCACTAAGGGGAGGATTGAGTTTGGCCACACCGCCATAAAGCCTACATTGGTAGAGTGTTGCAGTGATGTTTGTCCTTCTGTAAATTTTTTCTATCTCCACATATGATCATAAAGCTCAACTAGAGTGACCATCAGGTTCTTAGTCACCAGTCTAACCACAGTCCTTCTCCATCAATTGCTCAGTTTGGCCAGGAGGCCAGCTCTAGGAAGAGTCCTGGTTGTTTCAAACTTCTTCCATCAAGGGTAACAGAGACTACATGTTTCTATGAACCTTCAGTGCGGCAGATTTTTTTCTGAACTCTTCCACAGATCTGTGCCTTGCAAAAATACTGTTTCTGAGCTCTACAGGCAGTTCCTTTGACCTTAGAGCTTGGTTTTTGCTCTGATATGGATTTTCAGCTTTTAGACCTTTTATTGAGAGATGTGTGCTATTCCAAATCATACCCATTCAGTTGAATTTGCCACAGGTTAACTTCACTTGAAAAGTAGTAACATCTAGAAGCAAAATGAATGCTCCTGAGCTAAATTCCAACTGTCCCATATAAGGGTTTATATACTTATGCAACAGAATAATTTGTTTTTTATTATTAATACATTTGCAAAGATGTTAAAAACCTGTTTTCTGCTTTGTCATTATGGTGTATGGAATGTAGATTGATGTGAAAAAAAAAGTAATTTAAAGCAGTTTAACATAAGGCAGCAACATAAAACATGAAAAAAATGAAGGGGTATGAATACTTTCGCAAAGCACTGTATAAAATATGGCTGTTTTTAACTTCACATCATCTCAACAGCTGAGGTTGAAGCAGCAATGGATTCATTTGCTTCTTTGTAGAAGTGCATGTACTTTCTAAAACAAGATCATTTCATTGGAGCTTTGATCTTTTGCGTCTGTGTCTCTCATGGTGGACTCTAGCTTCCCAGCCTGTGTAATACTTTCTTAGAATGCCTCTGCATGTATTGAGAAGGCTTGTTTTCTCTTTCTGACTGAACACCAAATGCACTAACACACACCGATACAGACATGCTTGTGAGAAAACTAGATGCCACTAATGCAAAGAAATGTTTGAAGGAATTTTGGGTTTTATAATATAGATGATTCTCTGGCAATAAACATACTTGTACAATTATGTACAGACATTGAACTATTACAGGAAGTTGGCACCTCGAAAACTGATTTCACGAGATGATCACTGGACGAGAGACGATGAACCCTGTCAAACTGATACGTTCAAGGATTTTTCAATGTTACGGACAATTTGGGAATGAGACAGCCATGGACTTCTGGTGTATCTGCTTTGTTGTATTCTGAAATGGATGTACATCTAAAGGAATAGCTGCAGTTGTCAATTGTTTAGAAGTGCTTTGGAATGTTAGCTATGAATCAGTAGCAATGTTGCTAAATAATACATTAATACACTTGCTCTATATGTAAATAACTTTGATGCACGGACCCTTCTGCTGACACACATTCTGCAACTTTTGAAGCACTGAAACCAAGTCTGAAAAAGAGCTTGATATTCTACCTCTTGTATTGCATACACTGACATGTTATGGCCCAGTGGAATATTTTAATTAATTTAAAGATTTTATGGACTATTTATGAAAAAAAAAAAAAAAAAAAAACCTTCTACACTGACTAATGAAAACACTGTTATTCTGGGAAAATGATGCCTAAAAAGAACATTTAAAACAGCTCTACTTCATGAACTTTTAATGCAAGTTATGTAAAATCACAACAATAAATGTATACACATCAAATTTATCAAATCATCTATCACTTTCACTGTCATGATCTCAGGTATGATCTGCACTTTCTTCAGCACTGAAAAAAAAAACATTTAGACATTTGACAGGTAAAAATTACTGGTTAGAAGTACAGTCTGATCTGTGAATAAATGGTTCTTCTGAGTCAAATCTTTTAAATGAATCGGTTGAACTGGTTCAAACCGAGCTAAGGCTTGAGCACCTTGGCAAAATCTTTTTTTTTTCATTTGGCAAAAAAAAATGTTGTGAACTGCAATTTAATTTAATATGAAAATATCTAATATTGATGCAGAGACATCCAGACACAAAGAACAAAGACTCTATTTTAGATAATCGTAATTTGATCCCCATTTGTTTATTTTAATGTTCTATTCGATTTAATTAAATTCATTATTAGCTTTTAAATTACCCTGTGCTGAACGACACATTCACAAATCACTAATATTAAAACACACTATTAAGTATAATAAGCAAGAATGACGTAATTACGCCATGACGCTAAGAATCTTTGTTCTGTTCGAAAGAACCGACTCGCTGAAATGAATCGAACCTCCTATCAGGAGCACTTTTATTTTGAAACTGGAAGTTCTTACGTCGCACATGAAGATGTAAATGTTGCGCGCCAGTTCATACAGTTCAGATTTACAGCTACAATATAAGATTAGATAAGTATTCGTTTGACAGAAAGCGACAAGTATTGGAATGTGGAAACTGCGACCAACCGAATCTGGAGGTAATGTTTTCTGTGCAAAATGAGTCGGTTATTCAGTGTTTTAGTGTACTGCGACATAACGTACGATTCAGTCCAGCTGCAAACCAACTGGAAAGCCATAACAATGCTCATCTAACTTGTCCGTGTTTACATAACATATCTCTCTATTTATGGGACGACTTCTAAGGACTTATGTAACGTTACAGCTTTACCTCATATCTCACAAGGCGTTCATTTCCTTAACTTCGTTAAACACTGTTTTGTACTGTAATTGTTGTTATACATAGAGAGAAGTTGGGTACAGTTAGAGTGTAAGGCTGTGACATGACATTCAGTATGCTAACATCAAATTTTACCACGTAAGTTAGTGAGAGTACTTATTTTGCTTCTGGTCACGACTGTAGCTAGAGTTGAAATTACTCATTTTCTTAGTGGACGTTTTCCCATTGGAAATGTTACATTGTAATTCATTTTAAGATGTGAATCAATCAATTGCTTATTCAAAACCGAGCTCTCAGTTTCACCCTTGTCAAAAATGTCACCACTGACATTTTTACATTCGTGTTCATTATTTAGTCTAAAAGACAGATAGTCAACCCCCCCAAAAATTTAAAACTGTTTTCATTTGCTCACCCTCATGTTGTTACAAACCTGACTTTCTATTTGCTGTGAAACACAAAATAAGATATTTTGAAGAATGTTGGTAACCAGTTTTGGTTTTCATTGACTTCCATTATATATATATTTTTTAAGTCATTGGTAACTGAAGCTGATAGGTTACCAACATTCTTTAAAATATCTTCTTTTGTGTTCCACAGCTGTTTTACATGCTTTACTTTAATGGAGTTTTGATGCAGACGTCATCTGCATCAAACCGGTGTGAAAACGTGCACATTTTTTTTGACATTTCTATTTATAGACAGATTTTGTGATATAATAAGAGAAGACACAAAAAAATCCACACATTTCCAGCAATTATCTGTATAGATATGGATGCTTAAATTCATTCCAGTCCTTTCTGTTTCTGAAGGGGAAAGTATTGTTCTGCTCCTGGGTCAGGAGTATGTGGTCGGCCGTAAAAACTGTGCGATCTTGCTGTCCAATGATCAGTCCATCAGCCGTGCGCATGCCAACCTCACTGTCACTGAGCAGGTGAGTAACTCCCCTCATAAGAAACAAAGGGCATCTTTAATAAAGAGCTGTTTTGGTAGTTCACTCTGAAACTTTTCTACTTTGTCTCCCTCTCATTCATATGCATTATTTGACAAACCACAATGATAGGTGTTTGTAGAGCTGCTAAGATAGGAGAATATGAATAGCATTTTAAAAAAACAAAAGTTAACAAAAGTCAGCTTGGCTGTGTTTTTCCTTGGCTCTCATAGAGCTTGTCCATAAATCTTATGTGCTTAAATAAGGCTGTTTCAAAGGCAATGCTGTGGGAAGTATTTCACAAAGTAATCAAATTTTAATTTATTAATTGTTTTTGATTATTTTGCTAATTACTAAGCAGAACCGTAATCACGCTTGTCATTATTTCCCTTAGTCACGCTTACTGTGAATTCAGGAAGTCATTCTTGCTGTGAAATACTTCAGAATGCAATAAATTCTATTTTTATATAACTAATAACTTCTTTGTAAGTATTGAAAAAAGTTATTAGAATAAGGCGTAACTGAGAATATTATTTTCATTCGAATGGTCTTGTTCAGGATAATCATATTAAAAAAAAGCATGAACTTTGACTTGTCCATGTTACTGATTTTAGTGCTTTGATAGATCGTTTGTCATCTTTTAAATAACTGAGGGAGTGTTGTGTTTTAGGAAACCAGTTAAAACTAGACATGTGACATTATCACAATTTCATATCACAATAATTGCTGTAGCTTTTATTAAATTAAATTACATTACAAAAACAAGTTGATTAACTTTTTTCCAAGTGACAAAAAGAACCATTAACATTTAAATACAGTAAATCAATACATAATAAAAAATAACAAATGCAATAAAGTGTAAAAGAGCATAGCTGTGAGAAATGATAATAAAGAATGAGAACATGTTCAGCAGATATCTAGATAGCCTCGTGGGCAGTGTGCTGACATGTAGCACCGTTTTGAGTCCTGGCTTGCAGACCTTTGCCGATCACATCCCCTTCTCTCTCTCCCACTTTGCTTCCTGTCTAACTACTGTCCTATTGAAATAAAGGCATTAAATGCCAAAAATACATTACCAGTCAAAAGTTTTTTAGTTTTTAGGAGAAGTCCACTTCCAAAACAAAGATTCACATATAATGTACTCACCCCATTGTCATCCAAGATGTTCATGTCTTTCTTTCTTCAGTCGTAAAGAAATTATGTTTTTTGAGGAAAACATTTCAGCATTTTTCTCCATATAGTGGACTGATATGGTGCGCCGATTTTGAACTTTCAAAATGCAGTTTAAATGCGGCTTCAAATGATCCCAAATGTGGTTGTAAATGATCCCAGCCGAGGAAGAAGGGTCTTATCTAGCACAACAATCGGTTTTCATTTTAAAAAATGCAATTGAAATACTTTTTAATCTCTAACGCTCCTCTTGCCTTGCTCTTGTTGAACTCTGTGTATTCTGTCTCAAGACAGTTAGGGTATGTTAAAAAAAAACTCCAATCGTATTTTCTCCCTCAGCTTTAAAAATTATTTCACAATCATCTTACGTCACTACAGAAGTACCGACCCAGTCTTTGCAAAGTAAACATGCAAAGAAGATCAAACACCCTTAACAAAAAAGGTAAAACAGCGATATAGGGCGATTTTGAAGTTGAGGGAGTATGTGAGATGGGAGTTTTTCTACATACCCTAACTGTCATGAACCAGAAAAAAAAAACAGTCCAGGCAGAGTAAGACAAGAGAGCGTTTGGCATTAAAAAGTGTATAAATTGTATTATTTTAATGAAAATAACCGATTGTTTCGCTAGATAAGACCCTTCTTTCTCGGCTGGGATTGTTTACAACCGTATTTTGGATCGTTTGAAGCCGCATTTTAACTGCATTTTGAAAGATCAAAATCGGGGCACCATATCAATCCATTATATGAAGAAAAATGCTGAAATGTTTCTCTCAAAAAACATAATTTCTTTACGACTGAAGAAAGAAAGACATGAACATCTTGGATGACAATGGGGTGAATACATTATATGAGAATCTTTATTTTGGAAGTGGACTTCTCCTTTAAGATTTTTAATTTTTTTTGTTTATTATTTGATATTATTTAATTATTTAATATTTTTTTTGATCCAAAGTACAGCAAAACCTGTACAATTTTTTTTTTAAATATTTTTACTTTAGTAGTCAACATTTGAAGTTGATCAGAAAAGTTGATCAAAGGAATGAATTACATTTTAAAATATTTTCAAATAGAAAGCAGTTATTTTAAATAGTAAAAATATTTCACAATATTACTGCTTTTGCTGTATTTTGGATCAAATAAATGCAGGCTTGGTGAGCAGAAGAGACTTATTTAAAAACATTAAAAATCTTACTGTTCAAAAACTTTTAACTGATACTGTAAATAAAAAAAAAAAAACATATACTTGTAAATAATAATTATTATTAAATAAGTATTTAACTATTTGGTGTTTATTTGGTGTAACTATTTTAAGAAACGCCATAGCAAATACAAAAATGTGAATGGCTGTTTAAAGACATGAAAATGCTGTCTGACTGGCTTGCATTTCTGCAATAAGTAGGTGTCAGATATACAAATTTGTGCAGTGCTTTGTGTACTACAGTAACCAGAGTAACAGGCCGATATCTGCATTTCTATAAGTGCCACCTACTGTCATGGAGTGAATCTGAAGTTTCTTTGTTACCACTTCATGGAAAAGATGCTAATGTGCTTATTAAAAAATTAAACAATTCAAACAAAGGTACCTGCAGGCACTGTATTATGAAATACCGACTATAACAATACCATGCATGTTCCTTATCACAGTATTCCGTAATACCAAATAACACTATTGAATTACAAATTTATTTGTACAGGTTTGTTAAATCTGTTTATTCTTGAGATGGCATATTATTCTGTAAATGTGTGTTTGCAAGTAAGATGCCCTAGATGGCCCCGTTTCCTTTACTGCTGTATTTTGAATGAATTAGTTCATGATGGTTTCTGGTTCACCTAGCTGACAGGGTTCTTTCTTGTTTTTATGCTGTTGGCAGGCGGTCACTCTAAAGGACAGCTCTAAATATGGCACTTTCGTCAATGGTGAGAAGCTTGAGACTGGCTCCACAAAGATCCTGCAGACAGGAGACAAAATCACATTTGGAGTCTTCGAGAGCAAATTCAGGTTTGTATGCAGCTGTGCATTCCTGTGTGTTATGGAGAATGCTTTTTTAAGCAGTTTCTAGTGGTAAAGGACTTCTTGAGCCAAAAAAAAACAAAAAAAATTACCATCGTGTTATTCATAACGCCTGTGACATTTTAATTTGTGCACTACAAATTAAAAACTTTTGAATTTCCTGATAATTTACTCACCCCATGTCATGTTTTTCCTTGTTCATTTGAAAATAAATGAAAGTTTTTGAGGGAAACATTCCAGGATTTTTCTCCATATAGTGGACTTCAGTGGGGATCAGCGGGTTGAAGGTCCAAATTGCAGTTTCAGTGCAGCTTCAAAGGGCTCTACATGATCCCAGCCAAGGAATAAGGATCTTGTCTAGCTAAGCGATTTGTCATTTTCTCAAAACAATAAAAATGAATATACTTTATAACCACAAATGCTCATCTTGCTCTAGCTTGTCACGCATGACGTAGTTGGAAGTACCGACCCAGTGTTTTCAAAGCGAATATGCAAAGAAAGTCAAATGTCCTTTACAGAAAAAGTTAAAACAATGATGTCGGACGATTTTGAGGAAAGAGAAAATCGAGTTTTTCGCATCAGAGCTAGTGCTAGATGTGCGTTTTTGGTTAAAATGTATATACATTGTTACTTTTTTACAAAATGACTGCTCGTTTAGCAGGATAAGACCCTTATTCCTCGACTCGTGTAGAGCCCTTTGAAGCTGCATTGAAACTGCAATTTGGAGAAAAATCCTGGAATGGTTTTCTCAAAAAACCTAATTTCTGTTCGACTGAAGAAAGAAAGACATAAATGTCTTGGATGACATGGTAGTGAGTAAATTATGAGGAAATGTTTATTTTGGAAGTGAACTAATCCTTTAATAATAATCACCCTTTTTTCCACTCAGTTTGGAGAAAGAGTGCATTGTGGTGTGTTCCTCATGTGTCGATAATGAAGGGAAAGCCTCCCTCTCTCAAGATTTGCGATCGATTGGGGGACGACTTGTCAACTCCTGGACACTTGACTGCACGCATCTCGTCATGCCCACTGTAAAGGTTACCATAAAGGTCAGGAGGCCTCTTTTGCAAATCATTTCATCTTTGAGAGTTTATTAAGTTTTCTGATTAACCACCAAAGAACCTACACTTAAGGTGCACTTAAACATCTGCTGAATCAGTGTCTCTATCTTTGCAGACAATCTGTGCGTTGCTGTGCTGTCGGCCCATAGTTAAACCTGAATTCTTCAGTGCGTTTAACAAGGCTGTGCAGCAGAAACTCCCACTGCCTAAACCTGAGAAGTATGAAGTGTTTTTTTCCTCTCTCATTCACAGTTTCCTGTTCTGTTCCATATATGTGTATGTATATATAGTAGTCAACATTTGAAGTGGATCAAAATCTTGTATCAAAGTTGTCCTAAAACCAAAACAATACCTGCTCTTGTCTTAGGACAACTTTGAACTTTTTTGATCCACTTAAAATGTTGACTGCTGTGTGTATAGATATATATGTATGTGTGTGTGTGTGTGTGTGTGTGTGTATATATATATATATATATATATATATATATTATCAGAGGTCGCGTTAACCGTAAATTGTCCGTCATTGATGGATTTTTTTTTTTTTTATCAGATGGAAAAAAAGCCATCCGTCATTTTGACAGATTACACTAAGTGTGATCTATTGTAAAATTGTACCTGTAATTCCCACCCCTGTCCAGTTGGTGGCAAGTGCAGTCCAATGTTGCAGCAGAGCGCTGGATCCAGAACAAAAATGAAACTGTCACGAATGTTTTCCTATGCGTTTGATTACGCACAGGCGAGTACACAGAAGCTACAACGATCTGTCACGCCCCATTCACGGGGGGTGTCAGCGTTAATGCTGCTCATTTACTTTAAATGGAGTGACGTCAAGTGTTGCCGAACTGAATTATGGGTCCATCGCGTTGCCCTGCGACAGAAGTTACATTTTTAGTTAAAGTGAACTTTTCAAGTGCCAACGCGGGCATTAGCCAATCAGATCGCCTTATGCAAATATACTAGTGCAGACGCTAGCCAATCCTGTTCGGTGCAGACACTGGCCAATCAGCACGAAGCTTCAGACATGCCCTCCGTGAAGCATTAACGCTAAAGCCCCATGTAAATGGGGCGTCATGCCACATTAAAGAGCGCCAAATTGTTATTTATTGCTTGAATTTCCTAACGAAATGGACAGAATTTGAAATCTGAGACTTTGTTTGATATTAAAAGTAACACTAGCCTATTGCTATTTGTTTATTCATCAGCTGAAAACAGCATAGACCAAAAGATTGATTGTGATTTAACAATCGATTTTGGTTCATTAAAATGAGAATGTACCAAAATTGAAAAAATCCCATCCCTATCATATTTTGTTGTTTTTAAACAGTGCGCTGTCGTCCTGTAACTTGTGAACAAAAATAAAAGCAATTAAATGTTTTATTCTAATTAAACTATGAAATTTATAATGACAGGTAATAATAGATTATGACAGAATTTTTACAACTGTTAAATGTTAAAGTCTAGCGCAATCTCTGATATATATATGTGTGTGTATGTATGTATGTATAGCAGTGGGCTAATAGCAATATTTTGAATATTTTGACATTATAGATGAGATGTTGCTGTGTTTTGTGTTGATCAGATTTAGGCCTCAGATTGATGAGCCCAGCCTGGCTAAAGAGGATGTAGATCTGAATGCACGACCTGAGAGAAAGAGCCTCTTCAAGGGGAAAACTTTTCTGTTTTTGAACTCAAAACAGGCAAGAGGGATTTATTTTATTTTTTTATTATTTTTTTGTTGTTGCTAAAATTCTAAATTATATTTTTCTGTACATTAATATCAGGATGGACTCCACCTCTTTTAAAAACACTTATACAGCTACTTATCATGGCTGTCACTACCATTCAATTTTTTATTATTATTATTATTTTTAAAGAAATTAATACTTTTATTCAGCTAGTAGCAAAGCAATAATTGGTCAAACGATTTCTATTTCTAAATTCTAAGAGATACTGTCTTGTAGAGCAGAATGTATAAGCATTTGTCTGCTCGCAGCACACTGGGATGTGGCCTATTTCACTAAATATGAGGCCAGAGGATTGTGATATTGTTCTTTTACTTTCATGTTCCTTATGTCACATGGCCAGTTACTATATAAGAAAAAGATGTTACCTTTGAACCCAAGTCTGTGGAGGTTTTTTTTTTTTTTTTCAACAGCCCACCCACGTACTGCAGCAGCTGTGTGTCATTGAGTCTCCACTACCAGACTCTAAGATGTCTTCATTTTTGTTGACTTAACAAAAGACTCCTTTACTTGTCCTGTAACATTATAATATCTGTTGTAGGCACTCTGACCTGTCTTACCTATTTCATGTGTTCTTTAACTTTGATCTTTTTTCTCAGAAGTGAAAGTTAGACATGCATCAGGACTTTATTCATTAGGCTGTTATATACAGTGACAAAGCTGGATGTCACATAGGAGTTTCTTCCATGCTGTTTTATATTAATCAGGAGGTGTAAAACAGTCCTGATTAGCTCAGAGGAAGATAAGACCATGTGAAGTCGAACAGCTGGGATATTCTCTGTAACCAGCAGGCTCGTTTGTGAGTGAATAACTGCTGATAGAACTTACAGCAGTGCAATGGGGTCACATGGTCATTTTCTTTCTTGTGTTTTTCAGGGAAAAGGTTTTAATCTCTGAAGACCCAGAAAGAAAAGTTTTTCTTTTTTTTTTTTTTTTTTTTTTTTTTTTTTTTTAATGTTACCAAAAATAGTGTTTTTGAGTGTTTGAAGTACTGTTATTTTAGTATAATTTAAGTAGTATTATATTGTTTATGGATATTTTGTTTTCATTTTATTGAAGTTGTTAGTTACAGTTGAGGTCAAACATTTAAATACACCTTGCAGAATCTGCTAAATGTTAATCATTTTACCAAAATAAGATGGTTCGTACAAAATGCATGTTATTTTTTTATTTATTTATTTTTTAATGATAGTTGTTCATGAGTCCCTTGTTTGTCTTGAACAGTTCAACTGCCCACTGCTCTTCAGAAAAATCCTTCAGGTCCCACAAATTCTTTGGTTTTTCAGCATTTTTGTGTATTTGAACCCTTTCCAACAATGACTGTATGATTTTGAGACTGAGGGACTCCTATGCAACTATTACAGAAGGTTCAAATGCTCACTGATGCTCCAGAAGGAAAAACTATGCATTTAGAACCAGGGGTGTAAACTTTTGAACAGAATGAAGATGTGTACATTTTTCTTATTTTGCCTAAATATTGTATTTTTCTTTTCATTTAGTCTTGCCCTTCAGAATCTACAGAAGATACTTACATATTTCTCAGAGGACAAAATAAGTTCAATTTACCCCGATCTTTAAATTTAAAAAGTTTTCATCCCCTGGCTCTTAATGCATCTTGTTTCCTTCTGAAGCATCAGTGAGCATTTGAACCTTCTATAGTAGTTGCATATGAGTCCCTCAGTTGTCCTCAGTGTGAAAAGATTGATCTCAAAATCATACAGTCATTGTTGGAAAAGGTTTAAATACACAAAAATGCTGAAAAACCAAAGAATTTGTGGGACCCCGAAGGATTTTTCTGAAGAACAGCAGACAGTTTAACTGTTCAGGACAAACAAGGGACTCATGAACAACTATCACTAAACAAAAAAACACAGCTGTGTATCATTCAGGTAACAACACAGTATTTAAGCGTATGTAAACTTTTGAATGGGAGGATTTGTTAATCTCTCTTGTGGATTATATGTAAATGTATTTTATGTGAAATATGTTATTCATGTCAGTACTACATAAAAAAAAAAATAACACACATATTGTATGATCCCTCTTATTTTGGTTAAATAGTTAACATTTTGCGGATTCCACAAAACAAAAAAAGAAAGAAAAAAAGAAAGTAAGAAATAAAAGCCAGACTCTACAGACAAAAATTATATATTTTTTTTCAGGATAATGATGGGTGAGTGCTTATTTCCTGTGTTAATGTGTTTCTTAGTAAAACAGGAAGCTTGAGTGGGACAAACTGAAGGGCTCATCTCATTTTTTTCTTTTTTTTTAATAGCCAGGAGGCTTCAGTTGCTAAATGTAGAAACTTGCAGTTTCATTTTCTATCCTGCTGAATATTGTAATTAGGTTAAAGAAAGATTTAGGAAATCATTATAATCTGAGCTGAATTATAATCAGTGTTTTATTGTTGTAATCACTGATGTTTTGTGTATCTTTTCAGATGAAGCGTTTGAGTCAGGCGGTGAGTTGTGGAGGTGGGGTGAGCCAACTTTTCGACGAGGGCTCTCTGCCAATTTCACTCCTGGAGTCAAGCAGCACCTGTGTGATTGACTTGACATCAGGGAACTCCCAGGCTGTGATCCCTCTCCAGCCTCCAAAAAGTTGGTGGATTCTGTGACTCAGATTCTGCACAGGTGTGTGTATATTTTTGCTCATGCCCAGTCTTTTCTATCCGTTCTGACAACATCTATACTGATTGTTCTGAGTATTGAGTAATACAATGAAGCTGGTGTTTAGTTTGTGTGTATTGCATATAATCAAGTGATAAACTTGGTTAGAGCAAACCGAAGCAGCACTACACCAGTAAATTCTTTGTCTCTCTAATGTTTTCTCTTTTTCACACAGAAACGGCTTGCGCTTTATTACTGAATCTGAGATTGGATTGGCTGCCATTCATATCAATAATCAAACATACTGCAATCCCTGCTTTACTATGCAATCTGGTGGGTTTACATACACATCCGGTGCAGATGGACCGCTCTAGGTCATCGTTACTCATTCTTAGTAGCGTTTCAGTATTAACAATGAGTGAATAATGATGAATATGATGATAATTGATTGTACTTTTTAAACTGTGTGTTTCGTGTGCTTACTGATCCTTACATGACAGTGAATCTGAGAAGTAGATTTCCTGACTAACCCGTGAACACTGCGACTCGACACATCAATAATTTCTCATCACTTCCTCACAGAATCAGTGAAAGTGAAACCAGTCATTGCTGCAGCAACACTTTCTCAGAACACTGCTGTAGATGAGACAGCGCTCGCGGCACCTTCCCAGAATATCACAGCCTATGTGGTCAACACTGAGCTCTCTCAGGAGCAGAGCAGGTAGAAGCATGTGTGCTGAATCTTGCAGAATACCTATTGTAGGTGGTAGATATCGTCAACAGTAAAAAAAAAAAAAAAAAAAAAAAAAAAAAATCGACCACCTAACATTTCCAGATACCAACTAACTCAAAACAACAATCTTACATTTGTGACCCTGGACCACAAAACCAGTCATGAGTGTCAATTTCTCAAAACTGAAATTTATACATGAAAATATGCTTTCCGTTGACATATGGTTTATTAGGATATGACTGTATTTTGGCTAAAAATCTGGAATCTGAGGGTGCAAAAAAAAATAAAATTAAGAAAGTCGCCTTTGAAGTTGTCCAAATCAAGTTCTTTGCAATGTATATTACTAACCAAAAAGTAAGTTTTGATATATTTATGGTAGGAAATTGTAAAAAAATCTTCATGAAAGATGATCTTTACTTAATATCCTAATGATTTTTGACATAGAAAATCAAAGATTTTGACCCATACAATGTATTTTTGGCTATTGCTACAAATATACCCGTGTTACTTACGACCGGTTTTGTGGTCCAGGGTCACGTTTTAGGCAAAAGTGTCCTAATTTATAGTCTATAACTTAAAGTTGCTTTATTTTAACTGATAGAATTTTAACAGACTGCTTTTGTACTTTTTGTTTAAGATAATCAATTCACAGAGATTAAAAACCACTGTTTTGCAGCATACAAATGATCAATGATAATCAGTAGTGATAATATAATGATAATATTCAATATTCACATTCTCAGGGTGGTTACAAGTGAGATCAGTGCAGTTGGTGAGACTCCAGAGAAGACACACCACACAAAGAAGGGCTCCACACTGTCAGCAGCAAACAAACCCTCATCCCTCAACCCAGAATCTTCCACTACTCGCGTTGTCAATGAGACGTTGATGTCATCTGAAAGCGTCAGCGTGGTTGAGCCTGAGCAGAGGATGAAGAAAAGTTCTGCTCCCTCGGGCAGAGGGCGAGTTGAACCTGAAGGTTCTGTGAAATTGCCAGCGCCTCCTAATGCCAGCACTACATTAAAACGGTCTCCCCAGAAACAGACAGCCCTCACAAACTTCTTCCAGCCTGCCAGCAAGAAAAGGCAAGTCTAATGTCACACATTAGATCACATAGGCTATTTAAAATAGCCGGTTTCTATTTTGTTGTATTTTAAAATGTAAATTATTCCTGTGAAGGCAAAGCTAAATTTTCAGCAGTCATTACTCCAGTCTCCATGATCCTTCAAAAACATTCTAATATGCTGATTTGGTGCTCAAGAAACATTTCTTGTTGTTATCAGTTACATATTTCTGTGGAAATGTGGTAATTTTTCCCTTCAGGATTGTTATAAATTGAATATTTAAAATAAATTATTTTGTGATATTAGGAATGTAACAATATCAAAATATCAAGATACGATAATATCGCAATATGAAGTCCACGATGCGATATGTGACCCTGGACCACAAAACCAGTCATAAGGGTCAATTGAGATTTATACATCATCTGAAAGTTTAATAAATAAGCTTTCCATTGATGTATGGTTTGTTAGGATAGGACAATATGGCCGAGATGTAACTATTTTAAAATCTGGAATATGAGGGTGCAAAAAAATATATAAATATTAGCTATGTTTCTATCACCCTGGTTTTATGTAGTGTAGTTTTGATCGCATCAGAACAAGTGATCTTCTTTTTAGTTGTGATATACTGTCTCAGTCTAAATTACATTCACAGTGATGTTTTAGAAGCCAAACAAATCAGAATATAACAGTAATAATAACAATTTTATATTATTGTTAGTCCTATGACAGTAATAGCCATATATTGTAAAACAATTGCACTGTAAAATAAATGAAAATTAATATTTCATTATTTTAGCTTTACACATCAGCAGCATGTGCCAAAGCATAATGGCCCGAAGCACAACTTTAAAGAGATTTTATGTTAGATTATTTTATACTTTTTCTATACTTATCTATACTTTTTGTCCAGAAGACCTATATCGTTCCGTATCGTCATATGACCAAGTTAATATCGAGACAGTTTTGCTATCGTGATACCACAATATTGATAATATTGTTACATCCCTAGACATTATGCATGTCTTTACTTACATCTTTGATCAATTGAATACCTCCTTGGTGAATAAAAATATTAATTTCTTTCAAACATAATCCTACTGACCCCAAACTTTTAACCGGTAGTGTAAGGTATGTGAAGCACACACATCTTAAAGAGATAGTTCACCCAAAAATGAAATTTCTGTCATTAATTACTCAGCCTCATGTCATTTCAAAACTTTTGTTCATCTTCTGAACACAAATTAGGATGTTTTTGATGAAATCCGAGAGGTTTAATTCTGACCCTACATAGACAGCAATGCAACTACCACGTTCAAGGCCCAGAAATGTAGTGAGGACATTGCTAATTTAGTCCATGTGACATCAGTGCGTCAAACGTGTGTCGAAGACTGACACGGAAGAAAAGAAATAGTTGAATAAAGTCATTATTTTTGTTTTCTTTGTGCATAAAAGTATTCTCGTAGCTTCACAGAGTTACGGTTGAACCACATTTACATAAAATGGTGCATATAGTCATGAAATCAAATACCCTCCCTAAAATGTGATTAAAGGAGGTCACAGGGCCTCAAGAAGAACCTGGTATAAATGCTAATGTGTCTCAGCTGACCACTTCTGATCAAATCACCAAAAGAGCAGATGGAAATTAATACCAGGTGAAGAGGGTCATGTGACCGTATTTTCAGTAGAAATATGCAGGATGTGAGACTTCAGTCACCATTTTATAAAGATTTATATTTTTATGTTTACGGTTACAGACCACGTGAAGACAGTGCCAGTTCTGTCCAGTCAGAGGCCAAGTTCTCCAGAAAAGACAGTGAGGATAAAGAGGGTGAGATCCAGCGAAGTTCGTTTGCCAGTAAATCTCACAAAACCTCACATACAACCCAAAATCAACACCGCTCCGTGTCACAATCTGAGCTCAGTGCCAGTCTGGTTCAGGCTTGTGGGTCCAGTCAGAGCTCTGGCAGCAAGAAGAGAAAGGAACCAGAGCAAGACGCCCCATCAGCCCCTGAGGAACCTGCAGCAGCTGCCGATTTAGAAATGTCACTTGAAGAGCTTGAGTCTATAATGTCTGATGAAATGGATGAGCCTCCGCAGACTGCAGCTAATAAAAAACAACGTCTTGAGTCAGGAGCTAACAGTGGAATCAATAACCCACGATTACCGAATCAGCAAGAGGGCACTGAGTCCAAAGGCGGAAAAAGCACAAGGAATCAGCAAAGTGGTGCCAACAACGTTCAAAACTTGCAGTTGGACAGAACAGGCCCAGCTGCAACAAATCAGGCCTCTGAGAGGCAGTCAAAGAGGTCATCCAATCAAACGCTGGATCTGGAAGCACATAGTTCAGCAAAGAAGGGGAAAAAAACAGAACTTGAAGAGGTCAAAGAAGAGGAAGTGTCATTTGTTGTGGTACAAAAGACAGCTATAATTTGTTATATATATATATATATATATATATATATATATGTGTGTTTTATATGCATCTTGTCTGTTTTTAATCTGCAGAACAGCTAGTGCCATGTTTGTTTTTCTTTCAGAATTCAAGGACCCAAAATGGCATTTCCCAGCACTCTGAGCCCGTAGTCAAACAGGAAATGCAGGTGAGAGGTTTTTTAGTAACCTTCATCACCTAAAACCTCTTTCCAGGCTTTCTGAAATGTCATGATCACCATGTTTACAATGGTTCCTGTGGAAGCCTGTTTCTGCCACTGAATAAACAAATAAAAAAAAAATAAAAACATAATTGTGATTTTTAAAGTCAGTTATAAAGTCAGAATTGTGAGATATAAACTTGTAATTATAAGAAATTAAGTCAGAGTTTTGTGATATAAACTTGCAATTATGAGAAATTAAGTCAGAATTGTGTGACATGAACTCGCAATTGAGAGTTATAAAGTCAGAATTGCAACATATAAACTCCCAATTGTGAAATTGAAGTATGCGGTTTGTGATATAAACTCCCAGTTATGAGAAATTAAGTCAGAATTGTGAGAGATAAACTCCCAGTTATGAGAAATTAAGTCTTTTTTGTGATAAGAATTTTGTGATATAGACTCCCAATTATGAGAAATCAAGTCAATTTTGTAATATAAACTTGCAATTGAGAGTTATAAAGTCAGAATAAAGTCTGAATATAAACATTCAGTTATGAGAAATAAAGTAGTAGTTCAGAGAAATAGTCTTTGTCTTGCAATTCTGACTTTATTTCTCGTAATTGTGAGTTTATATTACGCAATTCTGACTTTATAACTCGTAATTGTCCGTTTATATCATGCTATTCTGAGAAAAAAGTCAGAATTGCGAGTTTATACCACGCAATTCTGAGAAGTCAGAATTGAAAAGTTATATCTTGTAATTCTGACTTCATTTCTCAGAATTGCAAGTTTATATCTCACAATTGCGAGTTTATATGTCACAGTTCGGAGCCAAAAAGTCAGAATGGAAAGTTTGTATCACGCCAAGGAAAAAAAAAAGTTGCAATAACATTTTTTACTCAGTGGCGGAAACAGGCTTCCTTAGGCTCCCCCTAGACTAGAGTATAATAATAAAATAAAACCTTTGTTTATCTGAAGGCCTCAACCTCCAAATCTGGATCCGAGAATGATCCTGAGCTGCCCAGGAGGCTCCTACAGATTCAGTTTAAGTCTCTGACTGTGAGCACCTCTTCCAGATCAAAACCCAGCCCATTACAGACCCATGACCCTAATGACAAGAATGTGAAAAAGTTCCGCAAGGTTAGAGGATGCACACTTTAGCGATATTATGGCAAAGTGTCTGTCTTTGTGACATTTTAAATTGCTGTTTGTGGTTGTGCTTATATCTGTGTATGCTTGTGTAGAAAAATGTCCCTGGATTTAATGGGCTGCCCAACATTATCGGAGGCCGGGATCTTGTGGCTTACAATCGCAGTAAGAACTCTGAACTGGAGGAGTGGCTCAGACAGGCAGCAGAGGTGAGAGACCATGGAAATAAGTGGGTTTTAGATTATTATATTATATAATAAATTGATCACAAGTGACAGTAAATAAAAAAATGGTTACAAAAAAGATGATTTCAACTTTGAACTTTCTATTCATCAAAGTGTCCTAGAAAAAATAATTCTTGGTTTTCACAAAATGTTAAGCAGCACAACAGTTGTCAACATTGATAATAATAAAAAATATGCCTTAAGCACCAAATCAGCATATTAGAATGATTTCTGTAGGATCATGTGACAATGAAGACTGGCGTAATGGCTGCTGACAATTCAACTTTGCCATCACAGGAATAAATTACATTTAAAATGTATTTAAGTAGAAAATATTTTTTTAATACTGTAATAATATTTCAAAAGAATTAACCAAAAGAAATTCAGCCTTGGTGAGCATAAGAGACTTCTTTCAAAAACGTAAAAAATTGTAACAACCCAAAAAATTAAATATTGCGTTTGCTTTCATGTGTAGATTAGCTTCTAAAAAATAGATTTCCTCACTGAACCCTACTGTATTTGTGTGATTTATTTTCTTTAATGTTGTAGTTTTCTCATAACTGTCACTGTGATTTGTGTGGAATGTTAAGGACCTTAGATAGTGAGTTGAACATCAACAATGATAGCATTAACCTTTTTTTTCTGAAAGCTAAGAGCAACAAATAGAAGAACAACTGAGCTGTCTTTCACATAATCAGGCAGCACAGTAGATGCAAAACAGAAATGTTTAATTTCACTCAAAAATAAAATTCTGTGATTAATTACTCGTCTCATGCCGTTCTAAACCCGTAAGACCTTCATTCCTCTTCAGAATACAAATTAGGGTTGTTTTGATGAAATCTGGGGGCTTTCTGACCCTGCATAGACAGCAACACAACTACCACGTTCAAGGCCCACAAACACTAGTAAGGAGCAGCATATCTTATTTTGGTCTTTGAAGATGAACGAAGGTCTTACGGGTTTGGAACAACATGAGGGTGAGTAATTTATGACAGAATTTCATTTATGGATGAACCAGTCCTTTAACCTGCACCGCCCATTTATGCTTCTGTTGATTAGTGCAGTTTAATTTTCACATTTTAATGGTATTTACTCCTGACATGCTGAATAAAGTTATGAATACAGGATTTGTGTTCTCAGTTCTGGCATTCTCTCTCTCTTTCTCATTTAGGAGGAAAAAAACAATGAACGGGAGGAGACTTTGGGAGATGATTTATTCAGGTATGCAGTCTGTGCACTTTTACATGCAGTAGGGCATAAATGGATAAATGAGGGGCATGGGTCAAATGGACTGAATCAGCTGGGATGTCTTAAGCATATTTAGAGCTCATCTGAACCCTGACTGATCTTGTTTGATCCCCGGACAATTCTCAGCCTCAACCAGACACTCGCCACCTGCCTAAACTAACATTACATTCAACAAGACACTGACCTCTGACCTCAGAAAATCAAAGCTTACAGTGAGACAATAACTTTTGTGAGGGCTCAGTCTGCATTGGACTGGCTGAGACCGGTTTAAGCGACGGGATACTCTTACGCATCGAGGCGGGCAGGACAGAGGAATGTCTGGTTCCCCAGTAATGTGCCCCGTTTTGAATCTTTTGTCAAACAGGTGCTGAGATATGTGGTGGTAGACTTGCAGAGCTTTGACATGCCAGTGCTCTGGCTTTGAAAAGCTCCACTCAACCACAGCAAGTTTCTTTCTTAAAGTCGAGCACGCTTTTTATGAACTGAATTTTTTCTGAACTCATCAGCTGTGTGATTTGGCTGCTGATGAACTGCTGGGTCTAATCCACCGGTGTCACGACATCACGCATGAGTTCTTGAAGGGGGTTTTTTCTCCTTTTAGAAGATCCTTCGTTTTCGCAGAGCACGCTTGGAAAGAATGACGTCAATGATTTCTCAACTGCTTTTAAGTCATTGTTCACAGTTCAGGTCACGCTGGGCTGCGAAGACCTGTTGATATTTCTAACAAGCTCCTGCTGTTTAAACACACAGTGATTAGGACAGAAAATACAGTGGTGGTTTAAGTTAGTGGTCAGTGCCCTGTAAGATCACTTCTTTAGTAGTGTGACTCGTATCAGAGATATTCAATCTATATGAAAAGTGTGCTTTTTGAAACTTTTTGAATAGACAGCAGTGTTTAGAAGTTTGCTTTCTAGATATTTGTGTAGTTATGCCACATTCCAGACTGGGAAGTTTGGAAGAGGGAACATTACAGTTGAAATGTCCCACCTTAATGATTTTAGTCAATTATGGCAAAAACAGAAGAAAAAAACAAAACAAAATGCTGCCTTCCGTTTTAAAAACAGCTGATGAAAAGCTAAAATTAAAAGAGGAGGCCAGTTCAAGAACAAAAATTGACAGATAATGTACTCACCCCTGGTCATCCAAGATGTTCATGTCTTTCTTTTTGAAGAAAACATTTCAGGATTTTTTTTTCCATATAGTGGACTTCTATGGTGCCCTGAGTTTGAACTTCCAAAATGCAGTTTAAATGCGGCTTCAAACAATCCCAAATGTGGTTGTAAACCAAGGAAGAAGGGTCTTATCTAGTGAAACGATCGGTTATTTTCATAAAAATAATACAATTTATATACTTTTTAATGTCAAACGCACATCTTGTCTCGCTCTGCCTCAACTGTTTTTTTTTTCCGGTTCATGACAAAAACTCCCATCTCATGTTCTCCCTCAACTTCAAAATCGTCCGATATATTGCTATTTTACCTTTTTTTTGTTAAGTGTGTTTGATCTTCTTTGCAAAGACTGGGTCGGTGCTTCTGCAGCGATGTAGGATGATTTTAAAATGATTTTTGAAGTTGAGTGAGAAAATATGATTGGAGTTTTTCGATATACACTAACTGTCTTGAACCAGAATACACAGAGTTCAGGGCGAGCAAGACAAGACGAGCATTTGAGATTAAAAAGTATTTAAATTGTATTTTTTTTTTATGAAAATAACCAATCGTTTCGCTAGATGAGACCCTTCCTCCTGGGCTGGGATTGTTTACAACCGCATTTGGGATCGTTTGAAGCCGCATTTAAACTGGATTTTGGAAATTCAAAATCGGGGCACCATAGCAGTCCATTATATGGAGAAAAATCCTGAAATGTTTTCCTCAAAAAGCACAACTTGTTTACGACTGAAGAAAGAAAGACATGAACATCTTGGATGACAAGGGGTGAGTACATCATCTGTAAATTTTTGTTCCCCTTTGTCATCCAAGATGTTCATGCCTCTCTTTCTTCAGTTGTAAATTGTTTTTTCGAGGTAAGCATCTCCATATAGTGGACTTCAGTGGTGCCTACAAGTTTGAACATCTAAAAACGTTTTAATGCAGCTTCAAAGAGCTCTAAACGATCCCAGCTGAGGAATAAAAGTCTTCAAAATCTACTTAAATACGCCTGTGTCTTACGCAGATCATTTCACTCTTTGTGAATGTCATGTCATTAGCTAATGTTTTAACCATGTTTGTGTGCATACATTATCAAAGTATTTAAATTGATCGGCCCCATGCTCTGTACATTCTGCTGTTTCGTCCCACTTTGGGTGTGTTTGGCTTCCCAGATGTATGACTCAACACCAGTCATGTTGCTTCTACCGACTGGTGTAGGTATGCAAAGCAGAGATGTATACGCTATATCCTCTCCTGAAATACGCAGCTCATTTGCATTTAAAATGATACACACCAGCTCTCTTTTAGACACCCCAAAAATGACATTTTCTGCATTATAATAAATGATCTGTAGGGTACTTTGAGCTGAAACTTCACAGATACATTCTGGGGGCACCCAAGACCAATATTACATCTTGTAAACAGGTGCCCTTTTTCCGTGGCTCCTTTAGAGCTAGGATTGACACTCGCAGAGGACAAAGGTTTAGGCCTCGTCGGGCACAGAATTGTTGCCTGGAGACTGAACCTGGCTAACGGGGGACTTTCAAGTGGTGCCGTTTCTCCTGCCTAAGCAGAAAAACACACACACTCGCGCCCTCAAATATACACACAGCCACGACCGTGCGATTTGTCCATCACAACTGTTTGATCTCTGAATCTGCTCAGCCAGTCATGCATGGAGTGGGAACATCACACAGAAAATAAAAAGAATGAAAAGAAAACAGCACCTCTGTTTTTCCAACATCTTCTCCAGCTCCCACCCTCCCCCAGGCTAATGAAGTGTCCCAGACATGTTTTATGGAAGGGGATGTCTGGTTTGATGACTTTTAAACAATGTCTGATTTTTACAGCGTACCAGTTTGTATCAATTCGCTCAGTTATTCAATCATTTAGACACTGGTTACTAATTGTCACCGTAGGGCAGGAATGTTAAAAGCCTTTGTGGGAATGATGGTTGGACTGTATAAATTACTTGCTTTTGTGTTGAATCTGTTTCTCTCTCTCTTTTTCTCTCAGGTACAACCCTAAACTGCGCAGGAAGTAATAGCTCGTAATACTACTATCTGTGACGAGACGCAAAGAAAAACACACTTCCGTTTTTATAAGAGATTTATTTGTCTATAATAAAAAATACTCTGTACAAAACGTATATGTATATATTAAAAGTTGAAGTTTTACAAAACCGAGCAGTCGTATTTCACCTCCACGCCAACAATACATCACCTTGTGAAGCAGCTTTGACCATCTTGGATTGATTTAAAAGACTTTCTTATTTCTTACAGCTCTGATTTGTCTTCTTATGGTTTTGGTTCCTTCAAGTGTACCTTCAAGTCTTTTGATGAAATCTACTATCTAAACTGTCACTCCACACAAAGATTCCCTCAGCAGTCTAAACTTACAGCATGAACGGCTGAGATGAAAATTTAATGCTAGTTTAGAAGTTATTTCAATTAATATTTCAAAGCAATAAAACATTTATTTGGCACAACAGAGTAAGAAATAAAATGTTTCACTATTGAACTATTGAGTGTTGTGAAATACCTTATTGAGGAGTCAAAATCTGTAGCAAATGTCTAAAACATAGCACATTGGATTAATCTAAATTTCCTGTAATCCATAAGATTCTTGATTATATATTTTACTTACAAATTACCAAAATGACTGACAAACACCATGGTTACTATAAGTGAAAATTTGTAAGGTTTGGCACTTGTTTTAGGTTACAGTTGAAAGAGTAAGGTTTAATCTTGTCTGATGGAAGATACACATAGTCCAGGTCTTACAATGTTTTCCTTTTTTTTTTTTTTTAACAATAATCCAGATTAAGAGCCCGTTATGCACGCTTGGGTACCATAGAATGACTTTTTCACTTTGTTGTGTGTGTTTAAAGTGCTATTATGTGTTCTGTTTTAGAACATGTATCCAATGGACAGAATGTAATAAACTATTTCGGATAAGGCCATGTTTGTGCATCGTTTTTTTTAGACAAAGAAATGCATTGGCTCATTATTAGCTCATCAAGGTGTAAGAAATGCTGTGCGTATTAGTATACATTAATTGTGCGTTAAATGGCATTTCACAAACTAGGCCTCTCCTGCTCTTTCGGTATTGCTTTCTTTTACTCCTTAGTGCAAGCCTCCTTGACTTGTGCTGTGTTCACACTGACATGAAATCACTGACGTTTAGAGTTTCTGAGCTGTTTGTGTTTAGTATGCATTCCTATTCCGCCTCTGTATCCCACTCAAGCACCAAATCACTGTGCTTCCATTGATAGTTGCTGCAGTTTTTAGCTTTTCTAAACTGTCACTTCTCAACATCAAGTCTGTTGTTTGTCTTGTATGGCTTAATACAATGTAAATGATGTCTCTTGTTGAAATATGTAGTAGAAAACCCATGAAAGATCTAGGTTATTTAAAAAAATGTCGTTTAATACATATTTTAGACTATAGGGGTGCCATTTTTCTATTACGTCAAATGGTTGCACTCTTCAAGCTATTGGCACTACCTGTTGCTATTTTTACCGCAACACAACTCTGAAAATAAGATATTTATACAATGCCACTTTTGGCCGCACTGTGCGGCTTTTGGTTGTAATTTCAGGTGAAGGGCAAGAAGATAAGCTTGTAAGTCTTCGCTGCTTTCTTAGCGATAAAAAGAGGAGAAAAGAATGGGAAGATGCCTATGGACAAATAAAACTTCCTAAAGACCCATGTTTTTGTTCTCTGCACTTTAGCCCTGATGCCTTTGAGGATTTTAGTAGACCACAGCTACTGAAAGAACAAACAGGTGTCAATGGATATAAGTGTAGACTTAAACCAAATGTCGTATTATCGATTTTCCCCCACAAGAAGTCTAAATGCCCATGGATATTGAGTGAAATCCACACTGAGAAGCTCCTTCAGTGGCTGCGGCGTCATTACAAGCATCGGCATGTTTGCATCCAGTCAGGATGGGATGTAGCATTTCTTGTCTTTGCCATTTATAAGCTCTTGTGGTCTACTAAAAGCCTCAAAGGCATCAGGGCTGAAGTGGAGAGAACAAAAACATGGGTCTTCAGGACGTTTTATTCATCCACAGGCATCTTCTCATTCTTTGCTCCTCTTCTTATAGCTAGGAAAAGCAGTGAAGGCTTTGGTTGATGTTGCCCATCAACTGAAAATTACAGTAGCAACAGGTAGCGCCAGTAGCTCACAGAAAGCAACCATTTGACGTAATGGAAATAATGGCGCCCCCAAATAGTCCACAATTTGTGTAAATCAATGTGGAGACATAATTTACGGTATATTAAGTCATAGAAGCCATAATACCTGGGATTCCTCTCAATGCTGTTTGATTGTTTTGTCACCACAAAACACTGTCAGTGTGAACACCCTTTTGGCACTGCAATCATGACTTTGTGATATGCTATCTACGATGTAATGTAAGAGCAGGTAACTAATTACAAATAACAAGGCAACTGACAACATGTGTAACAACGAGGTAAAGCACACTCCATCTAGACTTCGAATGACATTGACATATTGGCACATTATTCCTGACCAGTGAAAATTCCTTTTGTAAGACAGTCAACATAAGACACAGTTGGGAAGAGAGAGTAGTTTCTTCTAGCTTCTGCTTATTTTCATCAGTGTACTTTCTCTTATAAGTTTCATTAGTATCCACAGCATACATATAAAAATGAGATGCATTCCAGGACTCTTGTCATCTTTTGGCACTTTAGACAAATCCTCCTCCTCCACCCCCACTTCCTTCTCTTCCCCGTCCTCCACACCCTCCTTCCTCGGCGATCAATTTCCTGTTCTTCTCGATCCTCTTTTTCAGTCTCTTGCGCAGACAGCTAGCAATGCCAAGAGCGCCACCCTTTAGGAAGCGTACAAAGTTGTCACCAACAAGGGGTCCCATGGCAAAGAGCCCCGGCTCAGCGTTGCACTCAAAGGTGTAAGGGTTTATGTCGACAGGATTCTGTCTGCAGGAGATTGGCCTGCTGGGATCCAAGCCAAGGTACTGCCCTTGCTCCTTCAAGAAAAACAGGTTGGGATAGGTCCCGATAAGAACTAGCACCATAGAGACTTTGAAGACTCTAAGGACACCATTGGATCCCCTCATCACGCAGTGCATGTCAGGCTGGAAGGAGAGCACACAGTGCTCAGGGAAGCTGGTGTAGTCAGGGAACAAAGATGAACTAGGAGCTGTGGGATTGGCAATGGGGGATGCTGGGTAAACTTGGGAACACATCATGTGGTAGACCCTGTGATATTCAGGGTAAAGTGTCTTTGGCAACTGCTTGAAGATGAGACCTGGGTCATCGGCACGCTTGCGGAATGCGTGCAATACGGAGACCCTATGGTTCAGGGCACACAAAACAGCATCGGCTGCACTAAGCCCTGCTCCCACCACCAGCACGGGGTCAGAGGAAGAGCCAAGGTTTCCTTGACAGCTGACTGCCACCCCAAGGTCACGTACGCTGTGAAACACATAAGGGAGATCTTCCCCCTCTACTCCCAATCGCGCCGGAGAGTCAGATGCCCCTGTTGCTAAGACGACATTCTCTGCAAATAAGCTAAAAGGGACATGAGTGTCACCTTGGAGTTGCTGGTAGCCCCTGACCTCCCAGAGTCCCTGTGAAAGTCCTTGGGAAACCCCAATACTCTCTCTCACTCCCTCTTTGCCTCTTTTATCTTCACCCTCCTCTCCAATATCACCACTTCTACTGCTATTCTCCATTCCATTTTGTAACTCATTGCTAAACCCATTTACCAGTCCATTCTGATCATTCTCAGTGCTGTTCTTATTGCAATAATCAAACCCATTTGTCACACCATTCAGCTGACCATTTACACTGTTCTTTTCAGTCCCAAGACTGCTTTTATGACTCCGGTGAAGTTTTTGAACTGAGGTGACATAGGCATTGTCGACAAAGTTCTTCTGGAGACCCATGAGCTTGACATAATTTTTGTAGTAGGAAGAGATCTCATCTGGAGTGGCTCGATCATTGGACACCGACCTGTGAGAAAAGCCCATAATCCATCAATCTCCTATCTTTTTATAATGTTGGAAACATTGGACCATATTTCTGCTTGAGAGGATCTTGATATCTTTGAGAATACTAATGCAGAGGTCCTGCTCAAGGAGGCCCACCTTTTAGAGTTTAGTTCCAACCCATTTTGACCCACCTGTCTGAACGCTTCTAGTGATCTTAAAGAACTTATCTGTGTCCGAAAGCTTAGGCTGCTGACTTCTTGCCTTGCTGCCTTGTTAGGCAATGACTCACAAAACTGATTTCAGACAGGCTTCTATAGCAACGTTACGGTTTAATGATTCAACACGATTGTGAGATATGAAAGGCAGTGAAGGATACATCAATGCTGCCTTCAAAAATTGATCAGATAAGGGCATCTCAGAAGACAGGAAATGAAGCTGACACTGGATTCGGACGTGCCTTGATGCTTTCCTACTTTGAAATGCATCCTCCGAATGCAGCATTTTCAGCTTTTGGATGCCACCCTTGACAAGCTGGTACAGGTGTGTTTATTTAGGTTTGGGACTAAACTGTGCAGCGAAGAAGCTCTCCAGAAGCAGGACATTACACCCCAGTATTAATGGAAGCTAGCATCAATTATCTTCCATAGTACAGTACATACCTCCTTTTGCCCGGTGTCAAATCTCTGTAGTTGACTCCTGGTAACTCCATCCATATTCCAAGGCTAATGGTCAGCATTGAACCTTCCATTGCCTTAGAGACCAGAAAGAGTATATTTTGTCAGTGAAGAACATTCAATCAAAAATAATCATCAGGGTTGTAAATTCAGATACAGGTTTCTTCTCAGTATGTACAGTGCCTTGTGAAAGTATTCATACCCCTTAATTTTTTGTTTTGCCTTACACCATAACACTACTCCAAACACCATAATGGCAAAGCAAAAACAGAATTGTCACAAATTTGTACATTTATTTATTTTTTTAATTAAATAAGTACATTGCATAAGTATTCATCCCCTTAAAGATGAAGTCCACTTCCAAAACAAAGATTCACATATAATGTACTCATCCCCTTGTCATCCAAGATGTTCATGTCTTTCTTTCTTCAGTCGTAAAGAAATTATGTTACATTTTTCTCCATATAATGGACTGATATGGTGCCCTGATTTTCCAAAATGCAGTTTAAATGCAGCTTCAAACGATCCCATCCAAGAAAGAAGGGTCTTATCTAGCGTAGCGATCAGTTATTTTCATAAAAATAATACAATTTATATACTTTTTAATACTTTTTGTCTTACTCTGCCTGAACAGTTTTTTTTTTCTGGTTCACGACAGTTAGGGTATGTCGAAAAACTCCCATCTCATGTTCTCCCTCATCTTCAAAATCGTCCTAATTGCTGTTTTCCTTTTTTGTTAAGGGTGTTTGATCTTCTTTGCATGTTTACTTTGGAAAGACTGGGTCAGTATTTCTGCAGCAATGTAGGATGATTTTGAAATGATTTTTGAAGTTGAGGAAGAAAATACGATTGGAGTTTTTCGACATACCCTAACTGTCTTGAACACAGAGTTTGGGGAGAGAAAGACAAGACGAGTGTTTGAAAATAAAAGTATTTCAATTGTATTTTTTTAAATGAAAATAACTGTTCATTTCGCTAGATAAGACCCTTCTTCCTTGGCTGGGTTTATTTACAACCGCATTTGGGATCGTTTGAAGCCGCATTTAAACTGCCTTTTGGAGGTTCAAAATTGGGGCACCATAGCAGTCCATTATATGGAGAAAAATGCTGAAATGTTTTCCTCAAAAAACATAATTTCTTTACGCCTGAAGAAAGAAAGACATGAACATCTTGGATGACAAGGGGGTGAGTACATTATATGTGAATCTTTGTTTTGGAAGTCGACTTCTCCTTTAACTCAGTATTTAGCTGAAGCACCTTTTCATTTTTATTTGGGTATGATGTGACAAGTTTTGCACATCTGCATTTGGCAATTATCTGCCATTCTTCTCCTTACCTCTTCACCTCTTAGGCTTTTTCAGGTTGGATGGGGGCAGAAGCACATTTTCAGATTTCTCCAAAAATGTTTGATTGGGTTCAAGGCAAGGCTCTGGCTGGGCCACTCAAAGACATTCACAGAGTTGTCTATAAGCCACTCTTGCTGTGTTCTTTGGGGTCTTTGTCCTGTTGGAAGGTGAACCGTCTGCCCTGTCTGAGGTTCTGAATACTCTGGACTGGGTTTTCATTAAGGGTTTTCATCTTAATATTTTAGTGCATTGAGCTTTTCTTCTACTCTGACAAGTCTCTCAGTCCCTGCCGTTGAAAAACAGCCCCACACTATAAGGGTGCTTCCACTACAATTTACTTTTGGGATGGTACTTTTCAGGTGACAAGCATTGCCTGGTTTCCTTCAAATATGATGCTTGGAATTGAGGTTCATCAGACCAGAGAATCTTGTTTCTCACAGTCTAAGTGTCCTTTAGGTATTTTTTTGCACATTTTAAGTGTGTTTCTAAGGCCAACACCGCCATAAAGCCCAGATTGGTGGAGTGTTGCAGTGATGTTTGTCCTTCTGTAGAGCAACCATCAGGTTCTTGGTCACCGCTCTAACCGAAGCCCTACTCCATCAATTGCTCAGTTTGGACAGGAGGCCAGCTCAAGGAAGAGACTTCTTCCTTTAAGGTAATGGAGAGTACATGCTTCTGTGAACCTTCAATGCAGCAGAATTTTTTTCTGCCAGCTCTACAGGCAGTTTTTTGACCCCAGGGCTTTGGTTTTTGCTCTGATATGCATTTTCAGCTGTTAGACCTTTTATTAAGATGTGTGTGCCTTTCCAAATCATACCCATTCAATTGAATTTGCCACAGGTTAACTCCACTCGAAGTGTAGTAACATCTACAAGCAATATGAATGCTCCTGGGCTAAATTTCAACTGTCCCAGGTAAGGGTATGAATAGTTATTCAATGGAATAATTTACCTTTTTTTCTTAATAACTTTATTATTTTTTATAAATTTGCAAAGATGTTAAAAACTTTGCTTTCTTGCTTTGTCATTATGTATGGAGTGTAGATTGACATGGAAAAAAAGATTTAAAGCAGTTTAAACATAAGGCAGCAACATTAAACATGACAATAATGAATGTATCAAAACCCTTATACTAACACCCTAATCTGAGACAGTAAGAAAGTCTTAGCAATACCATAGAAACTCCTCAAAGCTTCTCAGAGATAGCGTGGCAGTTAGAGAAGCTTTTATTACTGAATCAGCTTTGATTTGTGAGAAGCATTAACCCAACCATATCAGAGAGCTCACTCACATGCCAGGCACCACCAGGTGTAGCTTTGCCCAAGACCAGATGAGGAATATGATGTTTCTTTTCCAGCCTCCACTGTAGTACAGGGGGGAACTCAAAGCCCAAATCTGCATTTGGATGAAGGAGTGTGTCAAAGAGCACCGCCACAGGGTTCCCTGAACGCCCCTCTAAACCTTCGCAAAGAAACTCTAAATCCTGCAGAAAGACACTGGTCAATGGGTTTACTGCACATTTGACTAACATTTCTGATTGTTCACAATTTAGTTCAACTTTGTTCCGACACTCATCTTTTTACCTGTTCAGTGATGGGAAGCTGCTTGGCTTCCTGTAGTTTACGAAAGAGTATAGGGTTTGGGTGCACAGCCATTGGATCTAAATAAGGAGTATACCCACTCAGAAGGTACGACAAGCATATACCAGAAGGACCGTTGCCTGTGAGGGGAAAATGGGAGAGACAGATGAAAATGTTATAATTAAAACTACTAGTTAAAAGCTATCAGGATTGGTCGATGCCGCAAACACCGTTTTTTTAAATCAGTAATGAATAACATTTGCTCCTTGATGACTCACCAATGATGACTACTGGCACAGTTCGAGTACAGTCCCTCGGCACAGTACTTTCTTCCAGCAGAGGCATAGTGGCAGCCAGAATTAGAGCTGGCACTGATAAACACAAACAACATTTGTTAAAGGGATAGTTCACCCAAAAATGAAAATTCTGTCATTTTAATTGTCAATTTTCAAATTCCGTAATTTTATGAAGCTATGAGAATGTGCTGCACTGCTGCTTGTTTTCAAGCAGAGCAATGCACACTCACATTGTGGTACTCTTGTGAATAGAGGTGGAGAATGATGTGGAAGAATTGTTTGTTTTTTTTGCACACAGAAGATATTCTTGTAGCTTTGTAAAATTATGGTTGAACCACTGATGTCACATGGACTATTTTAATGATGTCTTTACTACCTTTCTAGCCCTTAAACATGTCAGTTCCATTGCTGTGTTTGCAGGGTCGGATTTCATCAAAAATATCCTAATTTGTGTTTCGAAGATGAACAAAGGTCCAGATTTGGAACAACATGAGGGTGAGTAATTAAAGACAGAATTTTCATTTTTGGGTGAACTATCCATTTAAGCTTAGGGTTAAGGCTGATGCAATTTTAGAGAAGTTTGCATTTGATTTATTTTATTTTATTTTGATGTGACATTTACAAGCTGTTTTTCTGCGCTATTTTTTCAACAACCAAACTAACAGTCATTTCTCTTCTCTTGTCATATCTCGTGTGCAAAAGGTTTTAATAACAAAAAAAATCACCAACTATGTACACAAAGATGGCCTTGCTCAGACACTCTACCCTGCTGAGCTAATGCTAGCATTAGCGCTGCCACTGCTTCCTGACAAAAGCAAATCATAATCAGTTTTATGGAGTGAGGCACTGTTATCCGAGCAGACTCATTGTCTCGACCTGACGGGCGTAAATCCCCCCTGATTACACCTCAGTTTGGCCTGTAATCCATGCTGCCCCTGTTTATGTTTTTCAAAAAAGTGGGTTTGGCATGCTGACAGTCGGCACATCGCAGCCGCCTGTCACGACCTGTTTTTCTTTGACCCTGGTTGTTTACACTTTTCAGAGAGAGTGCGCAGGATTCCAGGCATAACCGGGGGTGAGGATGGCGGGACAGGGGTGTGTAAGGGGCGGAGGGGAGCATTGGCAGGATTTGGAACTGGCATTTCCACCCCACTGCCCCATTTAACAGTCTCCAGACCACATTCACAAGGGGTACTCACATGGGCTGACTAGCCCCTTGTATTTCACATTTCTCTGTTTTCAAAAAAGACTAGATTCTCATAACATGTAGTACACAGCTCTCTTAGAATACTTGTTTCTGACTGGTCAAATATTTCTGAATAATACAAAACAGTATAATTGACTGCTGATCCAGATTTTCTATAGCTCTGCTTATGTTTTGATATTTTAAAGTAGTTTTCTGCTATTGTTACTGTGCATTATCACTTATTTATTTAGCAAAGCCAGTGCCAATAACAAGTTCGAAAGTTCCAGCTGGTTTAAGTTGTTGGTAAAAGAATAATCAATAGAATTGAGTATTCTGCTATTTTGTAAACAGTTTCTCCATCATTGACATTAGAGATTTAAATTTCAATATTAAAGTTGTTTGAAACCCCTTAAGTGTCACCAGCCCACCCATGGGCCATTTGGTATTCTCTTATTGTTTTTCTATCATTTATTTTAGTAATCATCATAAATATATATCATTTAAAAGCTTAAAACCTCAAAATTCATCCTGTGAAAACCACTTCGAAATCGCACATTTTATTACCATGGTACTTTAAAATCTTTTAGTGGTCTCCGCTCCCTTAGTGGGTGGTGTCAGGTGTCATATTACAATAAAGCAATAAGCCTCAAGAAGCCGTTTTTTACAGCGAATTTATAACAGTTAAGGGGCGTTAGGCATGAAACGATAAATTCACTGTAAACCATGGCTTCACAGGACTTACTGCTTTTATAAAACAGTTATTCCATAAACGTAGTAAGGTTTCACAAAATAAAACAGAGCAAATAAAGTGAAATGATATAAATAAAAACAGTATTCTTCCACCAAACAATATAGTTCCTCAGAAACAGTTGTGGTTGCAACAAAGTGGTTGCCAAGCAACACACATAAGTAAACAAAGGTGCATGTTTTTTTAGAGTAATTTACAACAGCTTCGAACGCGGCTCAGCCAATCAGAATCAAGGACCGGAACTATCCGCTTTATAAAATTACGGTATTTAGAATCAAAATTTTTTTAGAATCAAAACTTTTTATAATCTTGACAAAATACATATCATCAGAAGGGTCTGAGTCTCAAGATTCCATATTTCGTGATAGAAGTAATATTGACAGAAAAAATTTAGACATCTGTGACAGAAAAATGCACAAAAAAATTAAATAGAGTTTGAATGGCACCCAGTAAATACCTCATTTTTTTTATATCAACTTCAAATTTGGAACATAACTTATTTCAACATAAGTCTTGGATTCAAAAATACTATGTAATAATAATATGTATTTTATATAAAATAAAAAGTTAGTACAGTGCAATATTTCTGTACAATAAATATAAACTATAACTTTCTGATACTTCCATATTTTGATTCTACTACTGCAGTAATTCATAAATTATAACAATTTAAGTTATAATTTCATGTCTATGTTCAAAAAATGGGGGTTAAATTCTTAAGACCGTCTTCATTATCTGCTTTCATATGATGGGAAACCAAAACATTAGACATGGCAGGACACTCTAACTGTGTGAATGTACATTAAAAGTGTAAAGAGAGTACAGCTAGTTGTGTATGAGTGTGTGTGTGTTTGTGTCGTCTAGACAAGGCTATCAGTGAGTATGAAGCTCAGACTGAATGTTATGTCAGTATGTATACATACATGCACGTGTCTGTGAAAGCACGTGTGTATGCATGTTGCGCATAGGTATACGCCCCCAAAATAGTAGATGCACACTTAAAAGACAACAGCAAGTAAAGCAACCGTTTTAAAATTTCATTTTAGAACAGTATTCGTACAGCAGTAATTTCAGACATTAATTAACGGTGTAACAATGTTTCCATGTTACCTGCTCTGACTGAGCACATAATAAATGTCGGAACGTTCCTGTTAAATATTATAAGCTAAATTAGTTTCTGTTTTTGTCTTTATGGCCTATGTCTATTCATACACGCACACCATATCTGCAGCTTTCTAGGGCTCATGTTGTCAGCAGCACAGAAATGGTAGTTGTTTCAACCCTTTCAAGTAAAAACTTAATTTTACGTAGAGATAAAATGACAACAGTGACTGTAACTTTATGCAAGCACTAAAATGTGAGCCAAAACGACAAGCTTTAGCTGAATATCAGAAACGAGCGTTATAATATGTGAAAATTATGTTTAATTTTAACCTGGCACAATTTAGGTCATATCTAGAGTCGCGTGTGTACTGTTTGGTATAGTAATAAAGACATTTCTATAGTGATGTCCTTACCTCCAAACGAAAAATCTTCAAAGATTCTCTGTTTTTTCAGATTCGCGTATCTCTAGATGGCTCGGGATGCTGCACGCGGTATAAATAGTCTGTATCCCTAGTGGGAGGTTCCAAGCCGAGTCACAGGATGACATGGACGACTGGTTTTCTAAAGATGCTGCTGACTGTTTTCTGGGAAACCTAGGGGGTATGAATGATGCTGGACAATATTAAAACGGCGTGGCACGTAGCTGAATCATAGGCGTTACTCCAGAGTAGCAGCAGAGAAAAAGCTGCGAGGCGTCTGTCTCCATCCAGCATCATCTGCGCCTCGTGCCGCACCGGCAGGCATTTACAGCGAGCCCAGATACGCGGAGCCTGCTGAGCGCACATGGTATCAGAGAAATAACGGGACACGCTTTTGCCGTTAAACGGGAGGAAACTCAATCGATCGCTACTCGATGCGCGCGTCAGCTTTAACTTAAACGCACACCAGGTTGAGTTCTGCGTAATAATATCAAAAGTGTAAATATTTCTATCTATCTATCTATCTATCAATATATATATATATATATAGTAGTTTTATAATCATCATTACTTGTTCTTGGTTCAGTGCAGGTGATGACGTTACAGCCGTCACTTGCGTACTTTTTAGTGTCCCCGTTGGAGCGCAGCTAGACTAGGACAATACAATTAGAGTCTCACGTTGCTTGAATCATTAAATAACTCTCAAGCGTAACACAGACTCCTCTTCATTTAGGTCAGCTAAGTTACTGCTCCGATTAAACTTTTAGGAAGTGACAGTTCGGTCGATTGTACGGTGGTGGGTCAGAAACGTACAGAACGTGTCACTGGTGACCACCGGATGGCGTAAGTAGGCTAGTTCATGTCATACAAAGTTTCCTAACCCTAATTTCATGAACATCACAGATCCAACATTAGTAGGGATACCCCTTCATGAACACCAACCACAAATGTGTTCCTCCTCGTAACTCATTAGATTTGATATCATGTCAAATATATATATATATATATATATATATATATATATATATATATATATATATATATATATATTTATAATTTCAGTTAATATTTGTTTTGTTAAATATAATGATCCTGCCTGAAGTCTTCAGACTGCGCATACTGATGTACTAAATTTGATGGTGGAATCAGGTAAGATTAAAGGAAGAAGGTCATCTTTCATTATGTCACTGCACGTACTTTATAATTGACAGTTATCAATAATTATTGTGCCATACTGTACATCAGTGAACCTTTTCCACTTAAATTGGTAAATATGTATTAGTTGAGCAGAGAGAAATTACGGCACAAAATCACTAAAATGAATCGTGAATCATGTTCTCAGAAAATGCTAGTACACCCACCTTAACTGATCTGAGATTCTGAACACAAGTTGAACACAATATATCAGAGCTTTGTATTAAATTTGGTACTGTATATTTTAAAATGCTAGTTGTTGACTGTAATTGGACAGCTGGTACCTTAATTGCCTGTTGATTTGTGGTATTGTGATTGATTGTGATTATTGTCTGGGACTGTTGTGGCACTGCAGGGATCTGCCAGAATTATGGTGTTACACTGATGACTCACTGAACTCAAGGTTCATTTTGACTATTCTGTTACCTCAGAATGTATGTTCTTTAAATTATTAGGCCTAATATTATACAGTTCCCATAGCACATAGCTGAAAATGGTCACTTAATGACCCAGTTATTTTTCCACTGTATGTAAAATGCAACAGTGATCTTTTTTTTAGAAATTACATTACTAAGGTGTGAGACACGGTGCAAATGCATAGGTATAAACAACACATTATTAAAAATATAAATGTTTTAATACATATTGGTTGTTTGACAGTTGTAATTAAGCAGAATTAAGTTTTTTTTTAGCTGCAGACGAAAGTCACAAAGAAATACATTCTGTCTTTACATTTTGACAGGCATGAAAAGTTAAACACACAATAAAAGTAACTATATCTTCATCCCCTCTGAATGATAAGTTAACACTTTGATGATTTCTTGCCTGGACGCGCTGGCCCTTCTGCCGAGTCCGTGCGCCCGTGCGAGCACACAGTCCACATACCTCTCCCAAAAGACCTGCGCCAGCTCCATAAACATGTCTTGATGTTTGGGTTGATTAGACCCGCTCAGGTATGTCATGAAGTCCCAGAGCCCAGCAACTGTATCTGCAACGCGCAACTTGCGCGCTTGTATTACTGCCAGCGACGAAGCGTCCCAGCATTCACGGTTTATCTCCCCCAGCTGTCCGGGATCCCTGCCCCCTGTGCCCTCTGCATTGAGCATCTCAAGACTGGGTATAGAGTACGATGAAGCGGTGGCGAGCATCAGCAGACACACCAACAGAAGACGCCACCACTGGCCGTCTAGGAATCCCGTTAATCGTCCCATTGGAACCTTTGGAATCAACAGTGAAATCTTTTATGACTTCAAAAAACTGTTGCATATTTAAAACAGAAAGTACATAAGCGTTTGTAAATCAGCGTTTACATTTATATAGCTACTAACCATAAACAAAATGTTACGTAAAACAACTGTAATCATTTGGTAAAGCAACAAAAAGCTATTTGTCTCCTAGAGCAAGTGAAATGGTTAGCAAACATGTAAAATACTAGGCTACTCAAAATAATTTACTTACAATTTTTAGTTCAGTCTCTTCTGTCCTGTAGATCCTTTTCTGTTCATACCTTTGAGGCGAATAATTGGCTTTGAGCGAGTGTTTTACGACTTACAGAGTCTTTTAAAGCTCTGCGCGCCCACGTTTCAAGCGTCATGCTGTTGATTGTAGCTCAGTCCACTTACACTAAAAACCCCCTGACGTGAAGAACATAATTGAATTACAATCTGAGGAACACAAACACTTAGAGCTCATGATTAGCCTACTGTTTTAAAAATTATTTATTATTATTATTATTATTATTATTTTTGACAGCTAGATAAAACTTAATTAGTTATATAATGTGTTTTATTATTTTTTTTGTTTGTTATTAATAAACAAATAAGCAAACCCGGCCCAGGTGACAAGAAATAACGCAAAAGTAACCTAACGCATTACTTTCCACAAAGAGTAACGCAAGTTTTTTTTTATGGAGTAACTCAATATTGTAATGCATTACTTTTAAAAGTTACTTTCTCCAACACTGTTAATCATAACAAAAGTAATAATTATTGAATATATATATATATATATATATATATATATATATATATATATATATATATATATATATATACTTAATAATAAATAGTATTGTAATGTACCACTATTTTCAGTACAACCCAGATCGTTCAGTCCCTTTTTGTGTAAATTGTTTACAAAATAAATACTTTCTAATTTATGACAAAGAGAGACATACATAAAATCTGGCAGTAGAAATCATGTGCACAGAAAAATGTGAGCAAGCTCCTTCATAGAGGTCATATTATTACCACGGTTATTGAAAATGACGCTCTTATTCTGACGGAGAAAGGCGGAAACATGTAACTGACAGCCCCTTCAGCCAATCACAGCACACATTGGTATGTTTCCGGAAGCGCACACGTGTTTGGTCCTGCACTTCAACGATGGTAACGTCGGTACCGTTGTAACTCAGAAACAGACAGATTTTGTCACACTTTAATACAATCTCTGCCTTGGGGAGTTAGTTCATGATGGTCTGGACAAGCAGAGTTTGTCTCCGGAAGGTTGGTAACGTTGGCGAGTTTATCGAGTGACATTTAGCTAGTTAGTAATAGCCCGACCTTCACATGCTCAGTTTGTGTGCGTCATTAACAGATAGTGTAGCAAATTCCTATGTAACAAGCTACTGTTACAAACATAATGCTACACTCTAAACGTTTTTATCAGGTGTTAAGCATATTAGCTGAACAGCAGAAAGTAGGCTGACATATAACAGTGGCAAAAAAGTAACATTATCCATTATTCGGTTTTAATATTTCCACAAATTAATGGTTAATGATAAATGCTTTTATATGTATATATATATATAATGATAATGCTTATAGGCTAATCTATTACATTATTTATGTTGTTGGGGGTTAATTTAGATTTAATTGGATTTGTTATTTGTCTTCAAAAATCCACTTATGTAAAGTATGTGATATTAATAGTTTAAATCACAAACGTAAAATGTGACTGGGAACTGTTTTGGAGGAGTGGTTTTCAAATCTAGTTCTGAGGACCCCCAGCACAAAACAAAAGTATCGTCACTTATTTTTCACCTCTTTGAAGTGCATCTGAAGAATTAATATGCTTATTATTTTTTAGAATTAATAGTACTTAGTTATGCACAATATTTTAAAATTAGATTACATTGTATGCAGTGCTTCATGGGATGCCCAGTCCATGCATATATAGTTGAGGTCAGAAGTTTACATACACTTTGCAGAATCTGCAAAATGTTAATTATTTTACCAAAATAATAGGGATCATACAATTCATGTTATTTTTTAATTGAGTACTGACCTGTATAAGGTATTTCACATAAAAGATTTTTACATATAGTCATATAGTCCACAATAATAGTTGAATTTATAAAATTGACCCTGTTCAAAAGTATACATATATGCTTGATTTTTAATACTGTGTTGTTACCTGAATGATCCACAGCTATGTTTTTTTTGTTTATTGATAGCTGTTCATGTGTCCCTTGTTTGTCCTGAACAGTTAAACTGCCTGCTGTTCTTCAGAAAAATCCTTCAGGTCCCACAAATTATTTAGTTTTTCAGCATTTTTGTGCATTTGAACCCTTTCCATCAATGACTGTATGATTTTGAGATCCATTTGAGGTCTACTCGCTCAAGAGCCAGGGGAGTGAAAACTTTTCGAATTTAAAAATCTGGGTAAATTTAACTTATTTTGTCTTCTGGGGAACATGCAAGTATCTTCTGTGGGAAGTTAATACTCCTGGCTCTTAATGCATTTCATTCTGAAGCATCAGTGAGTGTTTGAATAGTTGTGTAATAGTTGCATATAGTTGCATATGAGTCCCTCAGTTGTCCCCAGTGTGAAAAGAAAATTTATGGGACCTGAACGATTTCTCTGAAGAACAGCGGGCAGTTTAACTGTTCAGGACAAACAAAGGACTCATGAATCTGTGTCTATAATTAAGTATTAATGATTTGAGATTTACCTGCCCCTGCACATTGTCTGAACCCCTTGGGGAAAGATGAACCACCTTAATCTCTCTCTATATGCACCTTCTTATCCCTCTTTTTACATTTTGTGCTATTAGAACCAAATTAGCAAATGTTTCTATTTATTTCCTATAACACACTGGCTGATGCATTATCATTATCGTGCACATGCTAAACTTGTATCTGAATATATTACAATTTAAAAGTAAATCCACATTGTTCTTAATGAGGACATCTTACCCCATCTGCCCCTATACAGTTGAGGTCAAAACTTTACATATACCTTGCAAATTCTGCAAAATGTTATTTTACCAAAATAGTAGGGGTCATACAAAATGTATGCTATTTTTTTGTTAAGTACTGACATGAATGAGATATTTCACATAAAGATGTTTACATATAGTCCACAAGAGAAAATAATAGTTAAGTTTATAAAAAATGACCCTGTTCAAAAGTTTACATACACTTGATTCTTAATAATGTGTTGTTACCTGAATGATCCACAGGCGTGAGTGTGTGTGTGTTTTTGGAAAAATAATGGAACAGTGGCACAGCAGTGTTTTTTGTTTGTTTTCATACTTGACCGTTTCCATGCATTAGGAAGTGAAATACGAGCAGTTTCACAAACATAACATCCTATTAACTTTATCTTTCTATTTTGTTTCAGTATGGCAACTTTGTGGATAATATACGGCTTTATGTGAGGGGTGGAAGTGGAGGAATGGGTTTGCCCCGTTTAGGGGGACATGGGGGAAATGGTGGAGACGTTTGGGTGGTGGCCAAAAAAGGCACTACACTGAAGCAAATCAAGGACAAACACCCTAACAAACGTTTCACTGCACATGTTGGTTCAAATAGCAGGTGAGTCATTTTTTTCTAACAAGTAGAATAATGTCTGAGTGAAATGCCACATGCCAGTAATACCTCTGGAAGGCAATAATCCGAATTTCCTATATAATAGGCAAAATAGTATTTAGTTTTTTTCTTTTCAATGTATTATTGTGTATTTTTAATCCAGAAGATCATTAAAATTGATATTTATTTTTGATGTTTGACATTAAACTTTGAAACATGTCATAGGGGCCTGTTATATTTTTGCAGGAACAGATTGTGTGATCTCTCTTATTGATTGTTTGTGTCAGAGTGAGATTTCGAAAACAGATGTGTTGTAGATGTCATTCTTTTGTCTGGTGATTCTGATGTTGTGAAAGCTTACTTGCTCCATGTAGAGGATATGATGCATTCCCAAATGTTTTATGTAGTTGCCATTAAATAGCCTATAGAAATTTTCAAGTGGTATTTAGCAAGTCCAAACTTCTTATTTTTAAATAGCAAAACAGTACAGGTGACCCCAAATGTCAAGTTCCAGAAAGTGGTCCGTAAGACCCATGTACTGATTTCCAAGTCTTTAAAGGTCATGCAAGGGGTTTTTATGAGGAGCAGATTGCAATATACGACATAATTCATTCAAAAATTACATTGTTTACATGCTGCCAGACAAACAGTGCACTGAACATGGCAGAAACAGAAGATTCTTCTGTTTTTTTTTTTTTTTTTTGAAAATGATGACAGATTAATTTTTTTTATGGAGGCCTCTGAATAAAAAATAAAAAAGGTACTTTTTTCTCAGAATCCCATGATATTAACTCGCATTTGCAAGTTATGACGTCAGAATTGTGAGATATAAACTCGCAAATCTGACTTTTCTCAGAATTGTGGGATATAAACTCGCAATTCTGAGAAATGAAATCAGAATTGCAAGTTATAATCTCGCGATTGCAAATTATAAAGTCAGAATTGTGAGATATAAACAAATCTGACTTTTCGCAGAATTATGAGTTTATATCTCAATCTCACAATTTTGACTTTATAACACACAACTGCTTAAGTCACAATTGTGAGATATAAACTCACCATTCTAAAAAACATATCAGTCTTTTTTTTCTCTCAAAATTGAACTTTATAACTCGCAATTCTAAGTTTATTATAGAAAAAAGTCATAATTGCAGGATACAACCTTGCATTTATGAGTAATTCATTTCTCGCAATTGTGAGTTTATATCATGCAATTCTAAGGGGAAAAAAAAGTCTGAATTGTGAGGGAAAAAGTCGCAATAACCTTTATTTTATTTTATTTTTTTTATTCAGTGGCGGAAATGGCCTTCCATAATTTTTTTTTTTTTTTTTTTTATAAACAAATATCACAAATAATTGCTCTGCTATACAACACAATGTAAAAATGTCAGTTATTTGATTTAGTAAGTGATGAATGTGCTTTCGTGTCATTTCTTCCCTACTCATATTTTTTTTGTCCTCCAGCTATACACACAATGGGCCTCATTCGTGAAACTTTCGTAAATATACAAATAAATTCAGAGTAATTTGCACGTAAAACAGATTTTTGCAAAAACTGTCCTCCGCATTCACAAATGCTTCATATACCACAGATTTGTTAGTTAAACGTGTGTACCATTAATTGGACAGCTGAGTAATAAGTGACAGTTACAGTAAAAAAAAAAAAAATAATAATAAAATTGTGAAATGTTATTGTGGCAGTGCATTAAAATTCATTGTCATCACTTTGCCTGAAAGAACATTTACACGCATTTACACGTGCTAGGGAGTAGGTGTACATTTCTTTTAAACCAGCTAACAATACTATTATTATTAAAAATACAAACATTTTCAGGAATTTGAAAATTATGTCAGAACAGCTTTACGAACGATTTACACAAAATTCGTCCTACTTGTGTTTTATGAATGAGGCCCAATGTTTATTTGTTCTGAGAAATATTGAATCTGGTTTGTTTTGTGCTGATTTTGTAGAAACTGTACGTAAAGTGTTGTGTGTTGCTTTTTTCAGTATTCATGCTCTGAGAGGGGCTAAAGGAGAGGACACCCAGGTCTTTGCACCTGTTGGGATCAGTGTTACAACGGACGATGGGAAAATCTTAGGTCATTTCATTTACACCTCTCTATAACATTGATATCATCTAGGTTTTCCTCTCAAATCCCTCACATCACTTCACGCCTTTATCTGACATGTTTTTCTACACATATTCTCTCACCTTTGCACTTTTATATCAAATGCCATTTTGTGTTGTTTGTTCCCTTTCATATTGTGCTCTGTATGTCTTCTCTAATGGTCATTTCATTTTTTTTTTCTTTTCTGTTCGTTTTAGGAGAATTGAACTGTGAAGAAGACAGACTTTTGGTGGCCAAAGGTGGTCACGGTGGCACTCTTCACTCTGGGTTTTTACCCAGTAAAGGTCAATCCAGACAGATACGGCTGGACCTTAAACTCATCGCTGATCTTGGACTTGTAGGGTGAGTGTCGAAACAGAATGTGACACTCATTGTGACATGTGACATTTTTATTGTGATGATTTGCGAAAGCTGCTAAATGTCATGATTATGACCCTTCTCGGTTCATTGTTTTCTCTTTCTGTTAATGTTTATTTCAAACACATCAAACATTTTAATGGTTTTAAGCTTATAATTTTTTAGTTTTTACTGTTTTATTTTCTTATTATTTTTAACAGGTTTCCCAATGCAGGCAAATCCTCCTTGCTGACTGCCTTGTCTCATGCTAAACCAAAGATTGCCAGCTACCCCTGTGAGTACTGAAAATCAGTTGCAAATTAGTAAAACAAATGTAGCTAATAGTAACCTAAAAATAAAGAAAGCTTTAATTTTACAATTATCCCTTGGCTGTTTTCCTTTATTTTCCCCTTTGCAGTTACAACTTTAAGACCTGAAATTGGAAAGATAATGTATGATGACCACAAGCAGGTTGGATAACAGGCTCTTCAAAATTTGATGAAATAATAGCACTTAGCACTTACACTGTATTCTGCTTAACAAGCTTGGTCTTGACCTTCTCTCATAAATAGGCTGAGAATTAAACCCAAAATTACAATATGCTTTTATACAGCTGAGGTCAAAAGTTTACATACACCTTTCAGAATCTGCAAAATGTTAATTATTGTACCAACATAAGAGGGATCATACAAAATGCATGTTATCGTTTATTTAGTACTGACCTAAATAATACATTTCACATAAAAGACATTTACATATAGTCCACAAGACAAAATAATAGTTGAATGTATAAAAATGACCCCATTCAAAAGTTTACATACACTTGATTCTTAATACTGTGTTGTTACCTGAATGATCCACAGCTGTTTTTTTATTTATTTTTTTGTTTTGATGGTTGTTCATGAGTTCCTTGTTTGTTCTGAACAGTTAAACTGTCTGCTGTTCTTCAGAAATATATGTTCTTCAGAACAATGACTGTATGATTTTGTGGTCCATCTTTTCACACAGAGGACAATTGAGGGGCTCATATGCAACTATTACAGAAGGTTCAAACACTCACTGATGCTTCAGAAGGAAAAACGATGCATTAAGAGCTGGGTGGGGGTGAAAACTTTTGAACAGAATGTACATTTTTCTTATTTTATTATTAGTACTGCCCTTTAGAGGCTACAGAAGATTTCCCTGAAGACAAAATAAGTCAAATTTACCCTGACCTTCAAATTCAAAAGTTTTCACCCCGCAGCTCTTAATGCATGGTTTTTCCTTCTGGAGCATTGTGAACGTTTGAACCTTCTGTAACATATTTTATGTGAAATTCCTTATTCTGGTCCATACTAAATAAACAATAACATGCATTTTGTATGATCCCTCTTATTTTGGTTAAATAATTAGGCCTAACGTTTTGCAAATTCTAAAAGGGGAATGTAAACTTTTGACCTCAACTCTATACAATACATACATAAAATATGCATTTTTGATTAACAGACCTTCAGTATGTGTTTTTATATTATATGGTGTTATAATACACACTTCTTCAGACTGATGCCAGAGTGAGTTACAGAAGTTTGTTTTTCTCTGGAGGTTTCAGTAGCAGACTTACCAGGACTCATTGAAGGTGCTCACATAAATAAAGGCATGGGACACAAATTTCTCAAGCATGTGGAGAGAACCAAGCAGCTCATGTTTGTGGTACTGCATTTTGTCTGTTAAGTGAACTTGAATTTACTGACTGTGAGAGTTGAATGGTAATCTCATGTTCTGATGTTTCAGGTCGACATCTGTGGGTTTCAGCTAGCTAGTAACACTCCATTTAGGTCTGCATTTGAAACCGTGCTGCTTTTAACCAAGGTAATAATATACACTAGGTACATTTTTAAAAATAATAATTGTAATAGTGACAGTAAAGATGTTAACTATATATACATATATATATATTATAAACATCTTTACTGTCACTGTTAATGTTTAGCAACTCTATGTAAAAAAACAAAAAAAACAAAAAACAAAACAAAAAACCTCTACTGCTTTTTTTTTTTTTTTTTTTTTTTAATTATAATGCTCTTGATTTATCAGGAACTGGAGTTGTATAAGGAGGAACTGTTAGGCAAGCCAGCAATCCTGGTCATAAATAAGATGGACCTCCCCGAGGCTCAGGGCCATCTCCGAGAACTGGAAGCTCACTTAGAGAACCAGGAAGGTTGGTTTTATTAGAAGCAAACAGGCAATTTAGCGACTATTTATTATATAGGCCATTTAAGCATATTAGTCACAAATTGCCTTTTGAGTTTTTCTTTTGTGTTATTTTAGGTATATAGTGGGTGCATTATGGAAATTTCATATCACAACAGTAGATGCTTTTATCAGTCGAGTGATTGCGTTATTGTTTCATACAATAAGGGTTACATACAACAAACTTCCTTATTCTGTAAAATGGGTCTCGGTACTTCCGGGTTCAAGTGTTTTGCATGTACTACTTTAAATATGGAGCTGTTTTACTCAAGATGCCTTCAAAGAAAACACAATAGTTTCTATAAATAAATGGTTTTCTGTTTTAATATATACTTTAAAATCTAATTTATTCCTGTGATGCAAGCTATATTTTCCGGTCTTCAGTGTCACGTGATCGTTCAGAAATCATTCTAATATGCTGATTTATTATCAATGTTGGAAACAGTTGTGATTTTATTTTTTTGGAACCTGTGATACTTTTTTTCAGGATTCTTTGCCGAATAAGAAGTTAAAAAGAACAGCATTTATTTAAAATAGAAATCTTTTCTAAAAATACACACTACTGTTCAAAACGATTGATTGATTGATAGTAAAGACTTGTATTGTTAGAAAAGATTTCTATTAAATAAACACTGTTCTTTTTAACTTTTTATTAATCAAAGAATCCTGAAAAAAGGTATCACAGGTTCCAAAAAAATATGAAGCATCACAACTTTCCAACATTAATGATAAATCAGCATATTAGAATGATTTCTGAAAGATCACGTGACACTGAAGACTGGAGTAAAGATGCTGAAAAATCATCACAGGAATAAATTCTATTTTAAAATGCATTAAAATAGAAAACCACTATTTTAAATTGTAGTAATATTTCACAATATTACAGTTTGTTCTGTATTTTTGAATGCAGTGTTGATGAGCATAAGAGACTTCTTTAAAAAAAAACTTTACTGTTAACGTTAGCATTACTGATCCCAAACTTTTGAATGGCAGTGTACCTGTTGTGTTTAAAAAACAGTCAGACAGCGGTTTATTACATCTGTTAAAAGAGCCATGTTTTACACATATATATGTACTGCAGGTCAGTGAATCATACTCTTGACTACTATTGACTTTTATGGCATTATCCTGACTGCCACAAGTACATTTTGTTGAAGTGCAGGCCTAATGTGATTGTTGTGTTGCATTGAGCTTGATGGCTGTGTACTTGCAATTTTCCTCGGTTGTTAACTCTTATAAGTGATGCTGTGCTTTTCTAGAATCAAGCCGTCTCTTTTCTGAGGATGTCATCCCTAAAAGCCTAATGCGTTTCACGCACATCGTCCCAGTCTCTGCCACAGCTGGCCTTGGTCTGCCCTTGCTCAAGTCTCTCATCCGCCAATCACTTGAGGAGGAGGACATCATAGAATCTGAGGGTCAGCGCAGTGAGAGGCTACTTAAGTTGAGAAGGGAGATTCCCACTTCTTCCATACCCAGTTGGGGGTTTTCTCAACCAACCTGAGATCCCACATGTGGGTTTCAGTATGACAGAACAAAAATGATCCTCAGGGATACTGTTGAACATTTGCAGATATGTAAAATATGCAGTATGCAGTTAAAACGCATTCAACAGGACACAAACAGCACATATTTCACTTGACAGATCAGTCTGTATTGTATAGACTAGTATCTGTGCCTGATATGTGTTTAGATGTTGCATTCTGACCTTTGTGTCTGGGTAGGCTTTCATGTAATGCCATGCTTGAAGATGGTTTTAGCTGCTTTCCCAGTCTGATCTTGCTGGTCTAGACTGCTGGAAGGCGTTTTGGGAACTTTACCATTAACTACACTCTTAAAGATAAAGGTGCTTCACGATGCCGTAAAAGAACCTTTTTTGTCTAAATGGTTTCATAAAGAACCTTTAACCTCTGAAGAACGCTTCTGTTTCACAAAAGGTTCTTTGTGGTGAAAGAAGGTTCTTTAGATATAAAAAGATGGATCTTTGAAAGAACCTTTGACTAAATGGTTCTTTGTGGAACCAAAAATGGTTCTTCTATGGCATCGCTGTGAAGAACCTTTTAAAGCACCTCTATTTTTAAGAGTGTATACCATCTGAACAGGCTGGGAGACCAGATTTAAAGCTGGTCATTTACAAAAAAAAATTACAACTTTTTTTTTCCAAACAAGGTAAGATGGCAAAAAAAATGCTCTCTATGAAAATTATTTTCTGTACTTTATTCTATAAAAAGTCACCACCCTGAGTTTAGGCCACCTGGAGTTTAAACCAGTTCTTATGCAGTTAGCCTCCCTGTTTTTAAAGCTCTTTGTGCAATTTGTGGAGATGTTTGTAACAGAATCGGAGCTCTACTGCCATCTGCGGATTTTTTTTTTTTTTCATGCTTTTTCACACTGTCAAGTGTTTTATACCATCATTGATTGTTTAATGCTAGATTATTCTGTGCCAGAGTAAAATGTGCAATAAAATTAGGTTCAAAACTTTTTTTTTTTTTTTTTGGTCTGTCATAAATGTTTATGTCCTTTTGTTCACCTGCAGACTAGTGACAGCTCCATCATAAGCCACTAGATGCCACTAAAATCTTGCAGGTGGCTCCTTTTCATGATAAACTCAGTGGTCTGTTTCAAAGGTTGCAGATGCTTTGATCTTTATAAAATTTCTTTATCAGATCCAAAAACAGTTAACACCCCAACCCAGTTACACCTGTATTTTATCCAATGAATAATTAGTGAATTATTATTCAATGTCTTGTAGCAGCCAAGGGGTTGGCAGAGGAACCAGTGAGAGAAAGCAGAAGATTAAATGATTTTATTGAATAATAGTTCAATCTGTTTCACTGATCAGCTGGACTTCTTCTGACCACCACAAATGAAGTGTTGAGTTAATGCAATGGAAAATTATGACAGCATTGTCATGTGATTTTAAAGATTATGTTATAAGATAACCACAAAATCAGAAGATTAATCTACAACAGCAATCATTACAAGAGCACAGGCAATGAAAGTAAAAACAATAAACGATTAAATGACATAAATCAACAAAAACAAAAAAAAAAACAACTAAAAAAGGTTGCTCTCATTAACCTACACACAGATCACTACAATTTAAATCCTTAGATTTTTCAGCATTTTCACAAACATGTTTGAAATTTTTTATCATATTCTTTCATTACTTTCATACATTTGTTTAGTTACATAAATTTTGTGAAGTAATTTACAACCAATCGTGATTATGCAGTGATTGCAAGATTTGAAATATTTAACTTAACGTATTAAGAAAATGTGCAAACTATATGTGACAATAGAGTTTATCATGGAAATCAGTAGACTAATATTAACATGTTGATTGCTACATTACGGATGTGTAAGCATCACATTAAATTAAAATAAAAGTTTAACAGTATCTTGTTTTTATATTGAATTAATGTAGTCAGACGTAGAGCTGGGAAAATCTTAGAAATAATTTACCAGCAAACAGAAGCAAACCACCAACAGGATCAGAGAGGAAGTATTGGAAGTGCAAAATATGCCCAGACAATCACTACAAGAAGAAAAACATACATATAAATATTAATGCACTGTCAGCTGCAAGAGAAAATATGAATTTTATCTCAGTTTGATACCGTATGGTTTGGAATGTAAAATACTATTGTACATTATAAAACAGATAAATGGGACCCTTGCTTCTGAATAGTCAGTGCCCATAGCTGACTGTTATTTTTGCTGCATATCAACCTTCTGTAATATTACAGAGATAAAGTATCTTCTAGCAGAAGGATAAAATTGCCTAATATGATATATTATAATATTTCAGTGAATCTCTAATTTTGAAGTTTACATTGTTTAATTTCACTTGAATGTATATATATATGGATACCATTGTCCGGTGTAGGCGATGTAAGAATAGTTTAAAGAATACTCACCTTGTAGCACATGGTCCCTGCTTGACAACTGCATCAGATGAAATCTTGAAGTTTTTCACTGTCACTTTAGGGCAGGGTAGAGAGTCCTTCTGAAGTAGCCCTGAGATATCTGGATTTGTAAACAACAGTTCTCTGAATGATCTCAGAAATTTGCAAGTTGCAAATTTAAATCCTTGTCATTCTAATTCTGCTCAGTTTACTACTAAAACAGTGTTTTATTTAAGATAAAATTGTTCTCTGAAGTTAATTCACCAAACCTACCTTGCATGCTGAAGAGAAATATGATGTCACCACCCTTGATAAATTCTCTTTTAATGAGATCTTCTTTCCTTACGGCATATTGATAGCCCCAGAAAGTACCCACATATACAGTCTCACTGCCAATGACGATTCGAGTGCCAGTATTTCGAGGATTGTCCCAGTATTTACTTCCATCTGTTACAACAAAACATGGCTTTTAGACCCTTCACCACTACAAATAATAATAATTTTGGTGTTTAGTTAACTAAAATGCTGCATGTAACATGGTCTGAGAAAAAAAATAAATAGATTTTCACCGGAAGAAATCAAAGTAGGTTTAGTTTTGAAGCTTTTCTCAGAGGACATGCGCTTCTGTATGTGTGGATTCTGGTCAAGCATCTGGAAGGTTATTTGTCTCCATGGACAAGGCCACTGCAACTGGTCGTCATATACACCAGATATCAGACGAATATATATTGAAAGGTAATTCTGATACACAATTAAGGCAGCCTGAAAGCGATAACCCTCACTGGAGTAATACAACGGACTGTACTTCCAAGTGCCAAACTCAGTGTTGTTCAAAACCTTCTCAAAGTCTCTTATTTGCCATGTGTGGGGACACTCAGTCTCTGAAATATTGATATCATCCAGTGAAAATCCTCCACTGGAGTTTCCAGCTCCTTTACGGGCTTCAAATAAAACTTGGAAGGTTTTATTTGCATTCAGTGGCACATGATGCAGCTTCCAGTAAATACCAGGGGGTCCTGCAAGAAATTACATCGTCAGTAACATTAAATATTTGAAGGAGCATCTTGAAATACTGCCTTGTATGTTTTGTAATATGTAAATGACTTAAAAAAAAAACAAACAAAAAAAAAACTCTGGCCTGTGATCTGGTCCATTAGTGTGAGAGTTCCTCTGTTGTCTTCTTTATTCTGGTACTCTCGGATCCAGATGTTGAGCTGGTCAGACTCATGACCACTGTGATAGTAGTAGAACTGCAGGCACTGGACTTTGCAGTCTCTTTTAGGGGTCATTGTCTTGCTTTCTATTCTGGCTGCATCCCCCTCGTTTCTGCCTTCAGTGCTGAAGTGCATGAAGAAAGTCATCCCTGCAGACATTAAAACAGGTGTATAGTTGTGTGAAACTGGATGGTACAGTGACTGCAACTGTGGTTGTAAGTGGGGCCTTACTTTTTGGGCAGTAAAAATATAGTTTATTTACATCCTGAAGTCTCTTTCTTGTGAAAAAGTACACACTGTAAAAACAGATACTTTTTTATTTACAGACTAACTGTAACAGATCTCACCATTTTGTTCTTTGCCCAAGTATGTGTGGTCAGTCACACTGATGCCACTTACTGACGTCACTCTCTTCCAGCCATAATCAGCAGCAGAACAGACGCTCATCTGACACAGAGATTCATCATCAAAACTACAGTGATCAAGGAAAGAGATGGATGAACCTGTAATTCAAATAGACAAACATGTCTGAGGCAAAATCAATTTAGTACAGCTTATATTCATACCATGTTTTCTATGTTCTCCCTTACATCAGATTGTCCTGCTGAGTTATTTAAAGGGGTCATGGGATGCCCATTTTCCACAAGTTGATATGATTCTTTAGGGTCTTAATGAAAAGTCTATAATATACTTTAGTTAAAAATTCTCAGTGGTTGTGTAAAACAACACCCTTTTTACCTTGTCAAAATGAGCTCTGCAAAAATCATTCCATTCTGAGGGATTGTTCCTTTAAATGCAAATGAGCTCTGCTTGCCCCGCCCCTCTCTTCTCTCTGTGGAGTGACAAGCCTGTTTACTTTAGCCGTGTTTAGCCGCTAAACTTGCTAACTTGCACGTTATTAGGAAAGGCGATCGCAAAGATGAATAAAAAAAACCCTTATACTCACTTCTGCTGTAAGTGAAGCTGGATCACGAATGATTCGCGCAAACATAGAGGGATATATGTAGATCGGGAGGCACATTCCCTTCACAAACAAATGTAATCCACTGCATCTTCAGCGGCTCAGATGTCGGGAGTAAATGACGACCTCTATGTTCATTATTACATCCAGCAACACAACACCTCAATCGCTCAGTCTGAGATATTCTTGTCTAACCTACATCCCTGCTCCGACATCGAAACAACTGAGGTCAGACTGTGACAGCTGATCTGAGGTAAGACGCTCATGTCAATCAACTATCGTTGGTGCGGCCTCTGTCGGTGGGACACCACACCGACAAGCATCTGAGAATGGCTCGATTTGAAAAAGGGGATATTATTTTTACAGATTAATTAAAAACCACTGCATGGATTTTTGTCATTATAGGGTAGATTTGTACATACACTGCCAACACACATTAATGTTCAAACAACATAAAAAGTGAACTTAGCATCTGATGACCCCTTTAACAAAAACCAACAACAGTACTTTAATCTTATATAGAATTCATGGTCACAATTTATTTCAAGGTCCACTTCTCACTATAAACAATTAACCACGACTTTTGCCTCACTACATGGGGTTCTTAAGGTAGTTGGTAAATTTGGGGTAAATCTAACATGCAGGCTTTGGTCTCATTAATCTATTATTTGTTCCAGAGCAAATAAATTTGGCTGAGGGGAAAATCTCATTACTGTACTGTAGTGCATGCATAATTATTTGTTGATATTTGATATAGAAGTTGATATTGTGATCATACTTTTTTTTCCAAGCACGTTTTACCAATTCCAAACCACATCAATCTTAATAACTAATAATTTTGTATTTAATCATTTATAAGTGATATATAATTGTCTATGATGACTGGAAGTAAAAAAAAACTCATTCAGGTGTGTATAATTATTAAGCAGGATTGCTTTTACAGAAAAAATGAGCCAAAAAATAAAAAAAGATTTAACTCAGACTGAAAATCAAAAATGATTATATCCCCATGAGAAGGATGCAATATTTTAAATATTGGGAAATACTCACTGCATTTATAAAGTTTGTTGAGTTCAATCACATCATATTCACTCATATCCAGGCGTTGACCAATCACACCCTGGAACTCAGGATGCTTGGTAATGATTGTGGGTCCATTACCGTTGCTGGATTCATTTTTATCACTATGCATCACAGAGTAGTAGTCATATGGAGTGTCTTGGGTGGTGGACATGCTCTTACTGTATTTATTAAAATCGCCCTCCTGCCCTGAAAATAAAGACTGATGGAATTATTGATGTGGTTGTTTATAAGGAATGGCTTAAGTGCTGATTAGTTAAATGGACACTGCAATCAGTATTTCCATATATATCATTAGATAATTATTAGGTAATCATTCCCTATATATCATTAGGACTGTTTCACTTTTTTTCCTAAAAGACAAATCAATTAAAAATACAGGGCAACCTGTAATGATGTTATTAAAGTTGATGGTCACATAATCATCTCTGTCATATCTTGACTGCTCATGCCAAAATCCCAGTGCATGTAGAAACATATGCAAAATATAGCCTTTTGTTCCACAGCCATTTCCAATGAAAAGAGCTTGAGCTTTAGATATGTGACCGACAGATGACGAACACCTGAAAAACAAGTGACAGAGCACTTTCAAATTTACATTGATGTATAATGTTTATAACACTAGAATTCAAATGATATTTTTTTTTCACAAAAAAGTACCCAAAAGTGTCAAATAACACAAAAACTTTGAGTTTTGACTTGGCTTTGAGTTTATTCATTGATATTCTGTATAACATAATGTAGGCTATATATATACAGTATATATATAACTAATATTGCTGATTAACTAGAACCATACTGTACCGATTGTCATCATTCTCCACAGAGATGTAAGAAATGTCTCCTGCTGCTCTGGGCTTAAAGTCAATACATGATTTCAGCCTGAACTGCTCAAATGCTCTCAAAATGACTCCTCTATGGTTCAAATCTATACCCATGGAAAACATATGAACATTAATTTAAATTCTACCTTGAAAGTTTATTTAACTTGATTTAAGTCGAGTTTTCTTACCGAGATCCACACTCAGCGCATAGGGGATGGGAATATCCCACCGATACTGATTCCCAGAAATGGCGCTTCTTTGATTAGGCTTTAAAGCAGATTGTTTTAATTAACCTGGGAGGACTACAAATGCTAATAACTAAATTATCCATTATTGTGAATATATAATATCTTGGAACAGAACTCACCATCATGATGTCTCCTTCACTAAGATTTAAACCTAATACCACAAGAAAGTTCAGTTCACATTACATATGCTTGATTAAACAGGAGCAAAAATCATTCTTAAAACCAAAAATAGATATAAATTAGCCTTACTGGTTATATAAAGGTATCTGAGATAATACAGTAGTTTTACCTTTGTTTATATCTGGAATGTCATTCCATTCCCCATCAATGCCTTTGAGGAAAATATAATGAAGAAAAAACAGAGGGAATCAGAATTGTGTGCACTGAGTGCTCTACAAAAATGTAATTTAAGTGAAACAGTCTAAAAAGGAAAATGATAAAAGGCCAATCACACTGTCAGACAAAAAATGTGCAGCCAAAACATGATATTACACCTACACACATATTACATATTACAATAAATAAATAAAATTTACAACAGATTAATGTCAGTGACTGCTGTACTTACTAACTGTATCTGGTGTGGGCTGAGAACATATGACATGAAAACAGCATTCAGACATTAAGAAAAATAGATTTAAAAATCAACATTAACAGTTATATACCACATTTACAATAGCAATGTGTTATACGTTATTCACTATTCAGCGTACCATAGGTGAGGCTGGGCAAAAAGCCAAACTCAGCAAAAGAAATCCACTCAAATGCATTTTCGCTGGAAATAATAAAGATCATATTTTAACATTGAGTTACTGAGTTTCATCTAATCATTTAAAAATTTGCAAGCAAAAGGAACACACTAAAATAATTTCTTACATTTATGTTTAAATATTAATATCTCAGGTACATTTAGACATCACAGTGAAGCCTATTTAATTAAAAACTTTAAAAACAATGGATGCATACCCATTTTCTGCAGCTGAACCTAAATCTGTCACTTGATCACCGGTTTGACAGCAAAATATCACTATTTGATAATGTGTATATACTGTATATGACACCAAAATATCAGTATTTGACTAAGCAAATGTAAACTAATTGGAAATATCATTTGAATATGCAAATAGTTCTGTTCTTTATTATAAGCCATACAACAACTGTTTTATTCCACCTTTACTGACAGGTTTTTAAAAGAACCATTCTTTTTATTATCTTGTTTTTTAATAGTTATTTTGTTTATTTATTTGTTTAGTTGTCACAGACATTGTACATTAATAAAAGATTTCTGTAAATGAAGAGCTCAGATGCAAAAGCCTCTAAATCCATCTGACTTATTTCTTTATAATTAGCATTTCTTTACGGCTATTTTGTATAGATTTCTGGTACTTCTGATTGGGCTGAGGCTGGAATTTAGCGAGTTTGAAGTAAAACCATTTGATGGATGTATACTATGTGTCAGGAGCGTTCACTCAATATCATTATCTCATTTTTGACCGAGATGGCTTTTAGCTGGTTTTGCATCTGAACTCTTCAAATGTAAAGAAATATTCTGCAAATTCACCTTTCTGGTAAACTGATAACACAGAATTTTGATGCACTGCCATAATTATTATTTTATTTTTTATTGTAGCTGAGTTGATCACTTTAAAATGCAGCGCTCGCATTCACTCAGTCATAAATAGGGGAAGGGCGGGAGAAAATACTGAAAAACCCAACCATTGTACAACCACTGCCTACAACAGTTGAGAAGTCAATATTACTGGTTACTTCTTTTTTATATTTAGTAAAATTCTTAAAAGTGAGATACTAGTAATACGTTTCCAACGTGGATATTCCAAATCATAGTAACTAAAGCATCTCAGCTGAAAAAACGCTGTGCAGCCAAAGCGTTCATAAGCACCACGAGCTGGTCGTTTTCAGAAGAGCGCCCGGTAACTTTTCAGCTGGCTAAAAAATCTTTGGTTGACATGTTATTGAATATTTATTGTTAGGCATATAGCCTATTAGTCTTTTTTGCATTTATGCAGTGCACTGAAACCAAAACTTGGAAAGTAGACCAGAATATTCCACTGCGTTCCTGGACACACAATTTGCGTAGCTGTAATTCGGGGATTATACAAGTGCCCTATTTACGAATAATTGGAATTCAGTAACATACACATGTTTAACTATCAAATTGGACGTTTATGAATCATTTGTGAATACGGAGGAAAGTTTTTGGGAAGGTCTGTTTTACGAGCAAATTATTCATATATTTACTCATATAGTTTCATGAATGAGGCCCAATGGCTATATGAGGGCTACTTATACCAAATAATTAGGGTCACATGACAAGAACAAACCAATGAGAAACAAGACACATGACAACCAATCAGAACATGACACACTGAACAAGGGAACCAATAGCAGGAATACAAGAGGGCAAGGGAAGCAAGACAGGGCCCTTAGTGACACTTACCTCATCTATTTGTTAAGTCCTCCCCTGCCTAATAGCGAAACTCTAAGTTAGTCTTCTTCAAGAACAGCGCTGTTATTACCTCGCTTGTGAGAAATGTCATGTAGCTTTTAAAGGAGACCTACAGTATTATGTCCCCATAATGTGTTTGTGAAGGCAGCGGCGCTGTGGGTGGAAACGTGTAGATTAAGGGGCGGTAATTTTGTAATAAGACCCCTTTTCTACGTCACGGTTGGAGCGAAATCTAAGTGGCTCGTTTTTTCAAAAGCTTGCAGAGAAAGGTTAACTAAAACAAAGTTACTGAGTTGTTCTTTTTCACATTTTCTGGGTTAGTAGATGCACTGGGGACCCGATTATGGCACTTAAACACGAAAAAAGTCAGATTTTTATTTTATGTCACCTAAGTTGTTAAACTATTTTACTGGTGTTTGTCTGTAGTACTGTATGTGTGTGCATTAGGGAGAGAGAATGGGAGAAAGTATGTGCTTTCTGTATACAATAAAACATAATTTTGTAGCAGAACCATGGAAATAATTTGTTGTATTTATCTTCTTGTTTACTACATGTATTTGCATCTGAAAAAATAGATTTTATGCAAATTACAAAACCAAAGAGCTTTTACATACAAGGAATAAACACTGAGTGATCGTGACATTAGAACAAAATACGAAAATGTTATGGCAGAGACTCTTTGCACAATATGTAAATAGTGTAACTTAGTTTTTGCATTAGTGGCAGATACTATTTGTACCTCAGGACTTACCTGTGTTGGTACTAATGTCACACCCCTGTGGACTGATTTGTTGATTTTTCCCTCATGTAACCCTCATGAACTGTGTGCTCCGCCATGGCCGCCTGGACTGTGTACTCGGCCATGGCTCCCCGAGCTCCCTGATCCTCCATGGCTGCCAGGACTGTGTACTTGGTCATGGCTCCCTGAGCTCCCTGACCCACCATGGCATCCTGGACTAGATGCTCCGCCGTGACTCCCTGAGCACCCACCACCCCTCCCCCTGTCACTCACTTCAATTCATTGCGATCTGACGAAGTTCTATAATAATTGAGACTCTCTGCAAAGCAGACTGATTTTCTTTACACCGTGTCTACATGTTATTATAATGAATTCACAAGCATGCATAGGGCAGAGTAGGGGAAAACTCCCCCCTTAAAGAATCTGCAATTTTTTTCTGTGAAACAAAAGTTAAATGTATTCAGAAGTTCTCATAGTTTTAGTGACAATGACATAAATTGTAAACAAAGTTAGAAAAATGTCCAGAGTTTTCATGTTATTAGATTTTTAACAAAAATTAAATTTGTATCAAGAGGGCGTTTTACCCCACCTGTAGGGCACAACCTAACACTTTGAATTTCTCAGTTTGTGTAAATCCACGTGGGGTTCAGAGTATAATTTTTTATCCATGTGTGCGTTTTTCGTTATTTACCTCAAAAGAAAGGAAGTGCAATGTGACAACATGCTCCATAGGTGGGGTACATTGTAACATGTGAGGTGCATGTTGTAACATGACCATATGACAGCCTAAAATGTTATCTGATCGAATAAAAAAATATATACACGACAAACTAAAATATTTTGTCAATAAAATAAAATCATTAACTTTTTCAATTAAAAATAATGTTTTTTTAAAGAATAAAAATAATCACATTTTTGAGTTTCACAATGAACACGTCGCAACCATGCGTGGGACGGCTCTGATTGCAAAACACAGCTAGACAGTATAGTTCAAAACAATGTGCGCAAATAGATGAAACACATTTAGATATTCAAAAAAACACTCCCCTCCCTCCAAACACAGCTCTCATAGAACAAGAGACACATAAAAGAGCCAAAATGCTTTACGTTTCTTGAAATAATAATTTCTGAATATTAAACATCGATTGTCAGTCTTTATTGATCTGTTTCTTGTGGTTTCTTATTAAAATCCATAAAAGTAAACAGTGAAAATTACATCGCTAATGTCATAGAACAGCATAGTTTAATAACAGTGGGGCAGATTGTAATGCAGTGTTACAACCTTCCCCATCTGCACGAATGGAATTTCAAACTGGTTAGTGTCTTCTGCTGGTTTGCGAAGCATTAATAAACTATCTAAACTGATAAATAACAGATTGGAGATTAAAATAATGGCAGATTTGCCTCATTTTAAATTAATACTAAAAACTGAGATGAAAAATTAACTTCAGTCAGAAATGTGCTTTTACTATGGTAAAATAAATATTCAGCGATATCTTAAAAAGGCTTTTGAATGTTGGCACACTTTTTTTCTTTGTATAGTGTTGCTATGGCAACTAGTAAATACCATAAATTTGGTTATGCTAGCATGTGTGGAAATATTTAAATAACATGTGTTACAACTGTGTTACTGTTCTCATATCATATATAATTGTGATGATCTACAAAACAAGAAGCTTTAAAACACTTTTTTTCTTACTGTTGAAAATGAGATAATTTACTGTGAAATCCGCTTTCTCTCCGGTACATCACCAGAGTAAGCTTGATGGTGAAAACTTCTAGATCACTCTTGTTAGCGCAGTCCATAGTTACAACAAAAATGTATCCTTTTTGCCCCACTCTACCTTAACTCATAACTTTTGAGCAGAGAGTGTATTCTGTTTAATTTAAACACATCTGATTGGCTGTTGTGTTCAAGAAATCAACAGATATGTCTATGATTGGCTACCCTACTCAAACATGCAAAAACACATTGTAAATAGAGACCTTTTACGCTCTCCAGAGTGCAAACACAAATACGCACTTGAGCACTTGCTAAATATATTTTGACAATATCAGACGGGGCCCCCTGATTCTCCAGGGCCCCTTACCTTGTCTATTGGTTAAGTCCTTCCCTGCCTAAAAGCGAAACTGTGAGTTCATTTTCTTCAGGAACAGCACTATTATTACCTCGCTTGTGAGGCATGTCAGGTAGCTTTTAAAGGAGACCTACTATGCCCCTTTTTACAATATGTAATCTAAGTCTCAGGTGTCCCCATAATGTGTTTGTGAAGTTTCAGCTCAAAATACCCCACAGATCATTTATTATATCATTTTAAAAATGCCTATTTTGAGTGAAAGCAGAAACATGCAGTTTTCTGAGCACACACATCTGAAGCATGTGCACAGAAAACGGCTGTCACACGGCATGTGAGTACTAAACTAAGTTCTCAGCATGCTTTGCTTTCGCCATGGTGCTAGAACTGGACATGTGTGTGTTAGGGAGAGAGAGTGGGAGAAAGTGAGCATGTGCTTCCTGTACACAATAAAACTTAATTTTGTAGCAAAACAATGGAAATAATTTATTGTTTTTATCTTGTCGTTTATTATATTTATTTGCATCTGAAAAAATAGATTTTATGCAAATTACAAAAACAAAGTGGTTTTGCGTACATGGAATAAACACTGAGTGATTGTGATGTTTTCATGAACAAAAGCATGAAAATGTTGTGGCATAGACTCTTTGCACATGGTGTAAATAGTGTAATTTAGTATTTGCATCAGTGGCAGATATTATTTGCAACTCAGGACCCAGTATGCTTTCCTGTATCAGTTGCTTTTTGGTGTTTTTCAGCCTTAAAAAGGTTTAAAACGTGTCTAAAGACACTTTCGAGAACTGCTTATTCTCTCACTATTCATTTGGTCAGAAGAGTCTTATGGAAATGCATAAGTTACATGTTTGCTAAATGTTTAAAAGATCAAAAATATTCTCTGTGCATACTATCAGACGCAATCCTCCAGGTGCTCATCTAGTTTCAATGATGTCTATTACGTAACTGATTATATTTCTTTCTTTATTTCAACTTCAAGTTGAGGGCTTGAACAGAATGGCAAATCAGAGGTGTTTGAAGTAGGCATGAAAGAAAGACTGCAATTGTCTTTTTGTTTCCTAGTGTAATGTGCATACAAATGAAATGGCTTCTTAAAAGAAAACAAATTGTCCACCAGGAATTACCTGGATTGAATCTTTGTTGTGTGCTAAATCAAAAGCAGAGTTAGGTCCTCAAGGATGGGCAGTATTTCAGATACATGTATTTAAAATATTTATTTAAAATACAAAGTACTATTTTGTATTTTATGTTTTAAAGCCTTTGCTAAAGATCAAATGGATTTTGTATTTAAATACATTTAAGATCAGTATTTTTGTATTTTCAAAATACAACAGTGTTTTCACAGACTTTAAAATCTATGTGTAGTGACACTTTTTAGGAAGTTTGAACTTTGAAACTAAATACAAAAATGTGCGCAGGGCTGTGCTGTGCTGTTGTTGGCTGCCACAGTACTTGTTTTGCGCATCCGGCACTGTAGGACTTGTATAAACGATGACAAAAGAAAATGAGCATGGCATTCAGTGCTTATGTTAAAATACTGTGTGTTAAGTAATAGAATAATGTGTTAAAATAATGTGTGCCCATATCGTTTTGTGGACAAAATCCCGTGAACTTCGCTGTATGTATGTGCGTTCATTTGTTTTCAAAGTAGCTCTCCATCACTTCATGTCATCTTCTCATGTATTAAACTTACGACAGGTGAGTTTTTAACTTTATATTATCGGCTCAGGAAAATACGCTAATTAGACACAAGAGACCAGAAATGTAAAGCACCGTTCTAGTCGGGCGAGACTTCCACGTTCAGAAAAAGGTGGATAGGAAAAATGAAACAAAAATGACATTGAAGCTTTTCTTAAGACGATCAGGTTTCTTCAAAGATACATTCAAATAAAAACACATGTGCCACATTTTAATTCTGAAACAAAAGCTTCTGTTTATTCAACTAAGTCAAAGCCTTTGGAATATCTATTTGTGACGGTCGGGTTTGATATTATGGCGGGCTGCCACAAACAAATCAATAGCTATGATTACGATTATTAGGGCCCGAGCACCGATGCTGTGAGGACCCTATTGGAATTGCTCCGTTTATTATTAGGGCCCGAGCACTGCAGTGCGAGGACCCTATTGGAATTGCTCCGTTTATTAGGGCCCGAGCCCTGAAAGGGCGAGAGCCCTATTGTTTTTCGAAGGATTATTCTTCTTTATTAT